>NC_138242.1:27510545-27513045 GCF_964197995.2 Scardinius erythrophthalmus | reverse complement strand
TCATTTCTAGTGCTGCTATGTCCGGTTCTATTATGAAACATCTAGGTCTATTTCTGTTTTACCCGCATGAGCGAAATGCATTTAGGGACTGCTGTCATCCTGAAAGCGCGGCGAGAGAGATACTACACAAATAAATACAGCCGCCCAGCTCTGGGATCTAATTAAGAAATGAAGCACAACATATAATTTAGCACCAAACAATGTGCAATTTCCCCTTCAACCTCTTAAATTGGTGTAAATGATGTCACCCTGATGGCCAAGCGATCTGGCGGCAGGGGTTGATGTCGGGGTTATGAGTCCATTACTACTAACCTCATCTTCCCATTGCTCTCTGTGTTTAAACCACAAGCTTAAATGACTGATTTCTGACACTCGGTTTATTTTGAGTTTATTGTTTTAATTGAATTACCCTTTAATTTCTTAACCATGAGCTGAGATTTAGAAAATTGCGAAATGAAAAGTAAAGTAAGAAAGTAAAGTAGAGATTGCCTGAGAAACACGTCTGGATCTTCAAAGTGGTTGAGTACTGCTTTCGCTGTTCTATTTCAGTGCCATTATGTATATTTAGCTTTAAATAAAGCAATTACTAACCTCTCTGTGGAGGAGTAACATGTCCTAGCATGCATCGTTCCTTCTAATTAAGAGCTGTAGTGCCGAACCAGTTTTGATGAAGCATTTAATGTTACATGTTTGGGAATAACTGATGTTTATCCAGACTCTAGCCAGTCTCAGGAGAGAAACCTTTTCTCAGATATGTAGGTACGTTTATAAAAAAAGAAAAAAAAAGAAAACAGCATCTTTACAAGGCATTCTGTTTAGAGCCGATCCTAGTCTTGCCTTTTATTCATCATGGAAAAACCTCTCAAGGGTTGAAACATCAAAGAGCTGAAGGCATCAATCACATTAAAGCAAGACGAGAGTGACTTTCTGCTGGAATAAAGTATTTGAAATAAAAAAATAGAAGATGTTTTTGTGGGCATATACAGAGGGCGGATGTGTGTTGGTCAGATTTGTGGGGAATTCATTATAGGAATGAATTGCAACTGCCAATAGCATTGTTCATTTGCATGCACTCTGCATTATTTTCTCCATTAAAATGATCCAGGTGTTCTGATGAAAAAATACATTTTAAAAGAAAAAAAAACAATTTTCTCCATTTCATCATTTAATGAATTACTGCTTTGATGATCAATAGAGAATTTAAGCAAACATCCCTTTTATATTAAGCTCTGTACATTAATTGCATGAAGCAAATAGCGCTGACTTTTGTGAATAAACTGCAATCTTTAATAACCTTAATTTGCATATAAAGAATGTGTGTTTGAACTTAGAAAGAATGACAGTGACTTAATTTAAATATGCAAACACAACGCTATACCAGTGCAGATGGCGCTTTGTTAAACTGCATTGTGGATGGTGATTAAGATGTTTTGTGCTGAAATATCATGCACAAAAGCGGAGCAAGCGTTTAGTGAATTTTCCTTTTTGGCTTTCAAAGAGTCGTTTTAAAAAGCCAACATGAGTTCAGAAATCTAGGAGGGCGTAAACAAAGATGTCTGAGATCCGATAGATAATGCAAAACCTAATGTGGCGGCAGGGACAATCAGATCAAACCAAACTGGTGCAGTCCCAAATCACGTCACTGATATTTATGGGGATGCTAATGACAACAAGTCGCTTTTTAATGTCAGGTCTCAACCTGTGATTGCACACTGGGTTGAGTGATTTGGACGTCCTGACAGCTGTAATTATCCTAGTGTCTTCTGTCAGACAGGCAGGGGGTTGAATCTACCTCAATTAGACTGGCTAATGTTCTCTCTCTCACTCACTCATTCTCTTCAGAAACGTTTTTGTGGTTTCGTGAAGGGCAGGAAAGCACACAGCCTGCCGGTTTTGCCCTGCCAACAGCTGACATGTCATTGGAAATGTTTCCCATTTGAGATTTTTTTTATATCCTTTGGGAAATGTTGGGGCACTTGGTTTGTGGACAGACCTTTTTGTCCACTCAAGTTCATGTTCAGTTCTTGCAATGACTCAGAGCCACTAATGTGCTCGACTGAGGTCAGACCTTCAAACACTATAGGCTGCTCCATTATGCGCGCATCTCTGTGCTCAGTCCACCGTTTATGTGTGTCTGAGGGGACAGACTGTTCTTATTCAGAATGGTGCGCACAGCATGCAGCTACAGTGTGCATTGTTAGTGTTGTTTGTGAAAATACAGCACGATTATTATTGCTCAAAAGGGTTAATGATGAAAAAAGGCGGGAGAAATACAGTACATTTTGCAAACACTTTTATCTAAAGCAACTTTCTTTACATTCAAGCTATACATTTTATTAGTTCATGCATTCCCTGGTAATCACATTTGTGTTGAAAACCTAGAGACCAAGGAAAACTGGGCTTGAAAGTGGAAAGTGAAGGTAGAATTTTGACTTTTGGTCATGTGTCTACAATCCAGAACTCCATAGCAACACCCTAGCAACGCTCAGAACGCCTATCA
>NC_138242.1:27278045-27508045 GCF_964197995.2 Scardinius erythrophthalmus | reverse complement strand
GTGGTAGGTCAACTTCAGAACTTCTTTAGTATATTTAGTTTAAATATAAACTAAACTTTCCTATTTATTTATTTGTTCATTCTTTTATTTATTGTCATTGTTAATTGTTTTTTTTTTTTTTTTTTTTTTACATTATTTTTAAATGCAAAAAATAAAAACAATGTTAGTGTTATTGGTGGTAGGTCAATCTCAGAAAACTGGACCATGTGTGGAAATGAAATTCAAGATTTTCTTGTTTTAAAAAAAAAAATCTAAATATATAATTAATTTATTAATTATTATCATTTTTTTATTGTGTTTTGTTTCATTTAATTTAAAAATGACATAAATTAACAATAATTAATTTTAGTGTTTAGTGGTGGTGGGTCAATCTCACAAAACTTGACCATGTGAGGAAAATAAATTCTTATTATTATTATTATTATTAATAAGACAACATTTATTTATTTATTTTATTATCTTTGCTTTTAATTTCGCAATTTGGCTGATATTCTGTTGGAAAAACAACCAATAAAAAATAATTCACAGGGACATAACTGGGTCACAAATGACACGGTTTCATGAAAATGACCCTCATTTAGTCCTTTCCTGTCAAACTGAATCCATCTTTTTTGTGTGTCTTTCCCTAGATCTCCCTGTTTGTGGATTTCCCCACAAATTTCATTGCAGTGTGTCAGAAACACAAGCCAGGCAATTAAGACCTGTCATTGACAGCATTTCTTCAGTGTCCTTTTGATAAGAGCGTTCTCAGGCAATCAGAAGTTCCATCACAACAGATTGTCATCCCCCCCCCCCCCATCCCACCTCCTAAATCAATCCCCCACCATCAGTGACATCAATCCCTCAATGACGGACAGCGTCATTTGCTTCCTGGTCAATTGGTTTTGGACTTAGTGTTTGGAAAGTGCAGAGAGCTGTTTATGAAGCTAAAGGACTTCCACAAATTCTGGTCTGATGGTGCTGGAGAAAAAGCAATTGGCCAATATGAGAGTGTGCAAAACTGTGCCGTCACGATGCTAGAGTTTTTTGGGGGGTAGTTGCCAGGATTTTGCTATGCTGGCCCTCAAGTCTGTGATATTTTTGTCTCTAAATATGGCTCAAGTCTCTCCTTCTATGTAAGTCTATGGGATTTTTTGTTGCCCATTTTGTTGCTCAAAAGGTGAAAATCATAAGAAAACTATAACTGCATAAGCAGGATGATTTGAGGTGTCATAGGCCTGGTTTCACAAACAGAGCTAGATTAAGCCAGGATTAGGCCTTATTAGGGCATTTAAGTATCTTTTTTAAACATGCCTTAGAAAGTAACATTACTGTTGTGCATATTTAGACAAAACAATGGCTAATATATTATAAGATATGTCAGTGCAAGTTGCTTTCAGTTAAAACAGCTCAAACATGCATTTTAGTCTGAAACTGGGTGATAATGTCTGTCTCAAGTTCCCCAAGTATGGCCAAAACTATAGTGATGCTTGACTTATTAATTATTTTAGAAGTCAACTGATGTGCAGCTACAGCTCTGTATATTTTTCTTTCAGCATTTTTCAGCCACAATCAGATTTTTGAGCTAGAATTATCCAGTTTACGTATAATGTTACCTTAGACATAATTTCAGCTGGGAATGGGAAGAGCTTGTGTTGACAGCACTTTATGAAATAGCTTGCGACAGTGATGTATGTAATACACTGGCATCTTGTTCTCTGGCACAGACAGCTCTCCACTTCTGTGTTGCATTTCCACAGCCCGCTATTCATTCCACTGGAATCATAAACAAAATGAAATGCACAGATACGATTTTGATTTATTAGCACAAATCTTGGGAGGGATTAGAGAGCCAGGCTATGTTCGAAATCTAGACCCTAGACCCTCATTCACACTGTTCCCTACATTACTCCACTGATATAGTCCACTTGAAGGAGTGAATGTAAATGAGTTGACGCTTTTGCATAGTTTGTGCTTGCTGTTTAATAATCATTTGAAACGTAACAAACTGGCAGCTCCAGTAGTAATATAAAGATTTTTCTTGAACTCTGTAAACTAGCATGTATAAACTTAATTAAACAGTTTAATAATAAATTTTAAAGGAATTATGTCTGTATGATATTACGCTATACCCACATTGGACCAGCGGTTTGGAGAATGGATGGTTCATTCTCATGGCAGGCGCCATCTTCTAGCGAGACGCAGGAATACATTCGGCACGACCGTCACAGTGCATTATGGGTATTCTCTAGCCATTGAGGATACATCGGTTGTACACGCGTTATTGCGGTTCATTGTGGGATTGAATGAGTGCACTCGATAACATCCACTCTGGTTTTGGACGGCTGTCCAATACCCCCCCCCCCCCACACTCGTCAAAGTATTAATGAGCCACATCTGCTACTCACTAACTCAGTGTTTGGACTCCTATTTATTCCACTCACTTTCAGTCAGTCATGGCCTTCGTTTAGGCAACCATAGGACTCTCTTTCTGCTTTGTTTTCAAGAATTACAGACTTACCCATGAGAATGCTGCAAACATCTATATCAATGGACTAAACTAAGTGGTTCTTCTGTGAGAGGAACTTACCAGTTTGATTGACTTAGTTGTTTGATGAACTGATCTGTTTGGAGAATTGATCCTGTTGGCCAACGATTCTGTGTTCTGCGTTTCATGTGAATTATGATTGAAAGGGAATCGATACCTTCAAAGCCTTTTGTTATTATCTAATGGACTCTAAGTTGTTAAGTGGATGTTTAATGAACTGTGTTTGTATCTTTCCTTGAATTCCCCAGCCTGCTAATGTTGGAGATCTTATTTACCTCTAAGATGAGTTTGAAGTTTATATCTGGCCTTAGAAGATTTCTTGTTTAACCCTTTGAGGCGTTCAGGCATCATACAGACTCTATAAATTGACGACGTCTTTTATTCAAATCAGATCCACATTGTGTAGGTATAAGGTAACTGTAAAATTTACTCTATTCTTCTCGCAGTTCACTTTACTTTCATGTATTTCGGGAGAAGTGGATGTTGTAAATCCGACAGATGCGATTCTCTGAATTGCGATGCAAACTAACATGGCTGCACCCATTGGGCATTATAGATCAGCTAACATAATAAAGTTTATAATAATAATAAGGTGATACGTTATAAAATATCGGTCCCCTTAAACTCACGCTGGGGGATCAGCTATAGTTTAAACTTACGCTCCTGTTCGAGTTCACCTGTTTATGCTCCTCTGTGAATACTCACCTTTGAGTAAACCTCCCACAACTGCGTTCATTTACTGTAACTCTCGTCTGTAGTGTGTTACACCCAAACTATTTTTATTTAAGAGAAACTTAAAGGTCCTGTCAGATGCAGATTCGATGGTTTTATGTTGAAAAATTGCAACTTAATGTCCTTTTACAAATAGCTAAATTATGTATACTTTATGTTTAATATTAATATGAAAATATTTATAAAAATGCATGATGATCTGTTTAATAAAACACACTCACACACAACTTATATAATATTAAGGTAATAAGGTTTTAAATTAAATAAATACTGTACTCATTTCAAAACTGCAGACCAGCTCTCCGTCTCAGTAAATCCAATAGTTTCTTAATAAAAAAATAAAAAAAAACAGTAAAATATCAAATTAAAAACGTTTGCGCTTAATCAATTTAATATTCATGAGCCAAGTCTTTGTTATGCTGTGGTACCAAGACAGCACATTTCATTCACAGAGTGATGCCTATTAATCTTTCATACACACACGTTTCTCTCTCTACCCAGTGGCATTATGGGTATTCCTGCCAGAGTGTGATCGTGACTCAAAGCGCAGGAAGTTTGAGGAAGCACCCGGGGTGTTTGGGTCTAACCCTGTGGCTCTGCTCTGTGTGCAGTCAGTGTGTGTTGGACTATCACACGAGGTGTCTTTGCGTGTGATCTGAGGGGCTGTTCAGGCTGATTGCTGTCTCAGTGGTCTAGTGTTGCACGGCAGGGTCTCGGCAGAGCCACACACACATTCACTGAGTTGGAAATCACACAGTCTCTTAATGAGCTCACAGAGCGTGGAGGTTTTCCGACTTAAATCCTGATCTTTTATAGTTCATGAGCTGCCTGCACTCAGATCCAGACGTGCTGTTACTGTACCGTAAAGGGCTCCTGCAGTGTGCGCTTTATATACTAACACTACACACACACAGGAGCGTCACGCACCTGTCTTTTTGAGGGGGCATCACTGGCAGTTCTGACTCACTTGGTGCTTTCGGCGAGATAAGACCAAAAGAGAAAAAGGGTGAAAAAATTATTTTAGTGTAGGAAAATTTTTTCAGGTTGCAAATGCATGATAAACATGTGATAAATACAATAAACACATATATACACACACACACACACAAATATATGTATGTAATGTATGTATACTGAATATATGCATTCATGAAGCTTAAAATAGGGGTGTTGCAATAAATAACATAAGACACCTCATGTCCTTTGAGTGCATGTTCATTTATTCAACCAATACCTGAAACCAAAAGTAGGTTGACAGTAAAGTGTAGCTGAAATTATGCCTTTATTTTTATGCACTAAATACAATATGCTCCATTTAAATAGCCACTGTGCAGAGTTATATCAGCACAGATGATGACTGGCTACAGTGGATTGCAGGTGGTTGGTGAATTAGATGTTAGTTTTTAGTTTTTCAGTGAAATGTTGCATGCAAAAGGGGTGCAATGGTGAACCCAACCCTTTAGTGAATTCATGCAGCTTTTTTTTTTTTTTTTTTTGTAGATGTGTGATCAAATCCCCCATTAAATCAGAATAACTTGTGTACAAATGAGAATCCCGCAAACAGCTGCCGTAAAACGCAGGCCAGCGAGAGATCAGCTGGCAAATGCTGGACGATCTCCTTCAAACAAGAGATTTATCTGCTAAGAGGGGCAATTTAACACAACTTTGCTGATTTGCGAATGTTCTCTCCTCCCTGTCCAGTATCATCAATAGAGGTGCCAGCGTAGAGGCTCTAAATAACAGGCTGCTGATTTTCCGGGCGGAGGAAGGGAGGGAAGGCCTCTGTCCTTCTGAAAGATCGAGGTGGTGTAAAAGCGCTAACCTCACGGCACTGTAATTGGGTCTGGACATCAGTCACAGGGAATGTTCTTAAGGGGACAGGCGGTACAGAGCTTGTATATGTGCTATTGTTTATTACAGCACTTGTTCTCTGTCAAAGTGCTTTTTTGGATTCAGTCGCAATTTATCGTCCATGAAACTCCCGAGAGCTGCACACCCAAAGGAGAATGCTGTTGCTCAGAGGTTTCCTAGTGCAGGAAACCTAAAGGAATTTTGTGTGAAAATGAAAATCTTGTCGTCATTTACACACCTTCATGTCCTTTCAAACCTGTATGACTCTGTCCTTCATGGATCACTGAAATAAACTTATTTATCCATATAACAGAAATAAATGGGAACTTGTCAAGCTTCAAAAAAGTGTATCTCAATAGCTTACTTTAGACATTCTACTAACTATAAGTAACTTTGCAACTTCATGTCAACTAGCAGTCATTATAGTATTAGTAGACTGTCTGCTTAAAGGAACACGCCGACTTTTTGGGACTTTAGCTTATTTACCGCCTTCTGAGAATATAGTTCCCAGTATGTATACGGTTAGAAGATGGCTGTGTCTCATGTGATCTTGTTATTTATACACGCTGTGACTATACAAATCACAACATGTAAATAGGAAAATGTTGGCATTATTTTTTCACTTATTGGGAGCAGTATGCTAGCTGGAGCCGTTTACCTCCAGTCTTTGTGCTAAGGTAGGCTAGCGGTGGGTGCGTCAGACAGAGTTACGGCACGCACAGAGATGTAAAGGGTATGGACTTATCTGACTCTGGGGGATACAGTGAATAAGCTAAAGTCACAAAAAGTTGGCGTGTCCCTTTAATATCTGCTAACACTTTATTTTGATGAACAGACATTCTACTGACTCTAAGTAACTTTGCAAGAACATTTCAGCTACTAACCTGAACCCTAACAGTTTACTAATACTCTAATGAGAGTTAGTTGACATGTAGTTGCAAAGTTACTTATAGCAAAGGCTTTAGATATAGAAAGCACTCAGATTATTATGAATGGAAGAAAGTGTAACGTGGAAAAGTCCCATCTTCTAAATAAAAGAGCCAAGCGCCAATTGAAAAAGTCATTGCGTCACTGTTGCTGCGTTATACGTAGACGCCACATTCCACCGCTCCAAACACGTCAGCGCTCATGCATTTTTTTCTTATCTTGGTTTCTAGAACATCAAATCATCACAGTAGAATGATTTCTGAAGGATCATGTGACACTGAAGACTGGAGTAATGATGCTGAGAATTCAGCTTTGATCACGGGAATAAATTACGTTACAATACATTAAAATACGAAACTGTTACTTTAAATTGTAATAATATTTCACAATATTACTGTTTTTAATATTAACCATTTTAAAATCTTGCCGACCCCAAACTTTTGAAATGTGTAGTTATGCCTTTTTTTTGACTGCACTGCAGGTTGTGATATCTAAGCAGATTGTTGAGATCTGTTGAATCTGCTGAAGTCTTTTTCTCAGGAGAAATATATGAGCAGGAGATGTTGATGTTATTGTGAGCAAAACCCACATGGGATCTTAAGTCATGATGACCTCGAGGTTGAGATCCTACTGTGATCAAATCCAAGAGACATCCGAGGTCTCCTGATGTCCATTTATTCTCATAGCTTTGTAGGAAAAACAACTGAGATAATTATATTTTTCTTTCCTGTTTGCAGAATTGAAAGAAATAAAGTTGAAGAGAGTGAGAGAAAAATAGGAATGTACAGGTAGTGCAAAATTGAGCTCTGTCCAGCATAAAAGAGCTTTTTGCTGTATTCATGGCATGATCCCGTGGCCACATTGTGGCTTGGGAAATTACAAGAGGGCATATTTCACTATTCCAATTTCTGTCTCCATGAATGACTGCACACATGAGAGCGCGAGTGTGTCTGCGAGCGTGTCAGAGTGTGTTTGAATGTGTGAGCCTTCAGCCAGCACCATTCCCAGAATGCAGGTAACCTTGGCAACTAATCCTATTTACAGAGTATTGGATTCATTATTCAAGCATTTGGTCCCCATGATAAATAAATCTAATCTTCATTTCTAAGTGACATTTGAGAGCTTTAAATTCTAACAGGCGCTTGAAGACGTCGACAAAAAATACTTGTGTTCTGATAAACAACCTTAACATGACACGACTTTTTGTACGTTTTCGGCCTGTGTCAATCCGGACTCAAAAGCAGAGTTACCCTGGTAATCCAGAGTTCTCGCGAGAGCACAAGTTGAATTTGCTCAGCGAGTTTACTCTGGTGTCGAGTAATGATGCTCATTAAATATGCTCCTCGATCTGAGCTGCACCAATCACATCGGGTTATCTGATATAGGCGGGCCAAAGGCGAGATGACGACAGCGCTGTGACGTCGAAGTCATTAGTAAACATTGCAAGACGGCTATGGATGAACACCAGTTGTTTGAAACGGCTTTGGCCGCTACAATGAACGAGTTAGACTTGGCTTTTTATCTAAAACAGGAACAGAAGACGTCGCTCGAATCGTTCTTTTGCAAGAAGGACGTTTTTGCTGTTTTGCCGACCGGATATAGTTATAACACTAACACACATAGTTAGCTCCGCTGGTAGCTAAGCGTATGGGGTTTATTGTTGTGATTGGTCGTAGTGTTATTAGTCGATGCCAGACCATTAATCTTTTAGCGTATCTGCAACAGCAGGTTCACATTGAGCTCAATTTCTGGGTTAGTACATTGAGTATTACAGTCAAAATGTAAAAAATGGTTATCAGGAGTGAGCTATTTCAGAAGTGATCAATCTAATTTATGTAAATTAGATTGATCATTATATATGTCTCACGTTTGACCTTACCTCTGTGGTAAGGGAAATTCTGGCTTACCCACCTGGTACTTGACCATCTTTTAATGCTGAAATATAGTAGCTAAATGGTTGAAGAAATGTTAGCAAAATACTTGAACGTTGACATTTAAAAAACCCAATTGTTACTCCACCAACAGACGGCAAAAGATACTTCATCTGGTTTTATTGGATCAGTGTGTTACCCCTGTCGGAGTCTGTTGGCGTCTGTCGGAGCTTGTTTTTCTGACTGAACATGCTGAATTAGAATGCCTGAGAATTGACGCGCTGTAATCTGGAGACTGTCGGCGCTGGTCTGCGTCTGTCGGTGCAGTGTGAATTGGCCTTAACAAGGTATTGTAAAAGCAAGACATTGCGATATCAACATTGATTCGATTTGCAAAATTCACCTCAACCATAATATAGATGAATTCACCCTTGCCAATCATGGCCTCCTAATAATCCCCTTACAATGATTTGGCTCTATCACTCTCTCTCCTCCCCACCTATAGTTGGCCTATTACTGTGGCTGCCGTCCTATCATCCAAGTGGTAGTGGTTGAGGAGAGATTCCCTGATATGATTGTAAATGCATTGGGTCGGGTGTACAGTAGTACATATGAAAGCACTATATAAATGCCTCATTCACTCATACTGTTTATTGCAAAATATAAATAGATTTACAATAGACTATAGGTTTAAATTTAATTTTCACCTTATTTTTTTTTTGTTTAGCTTGCAAAAATATACTTCAGTGACCAGAAGTCATTCATTTTCACTGCTGCAATTTATGTACAAACACATTCCCCTCCATAATGTTCATTTTTAAATGTCTTTACCAACATTAAATCAAATTTATAATCAGATTTTTTAAATCTATGGCTGTTTAGCAGAACCTGATTTCATCTTTGTTGATCCTGGAACAACATTACAACCAACCAATCAGATTTGAGGGACAAGTTTACAGTTTATGTCAAGGTTAGGAGTTAGGGGCTTCTATATCAGTGTTATTCACCTATAATTTCCCTCTGATTTTAGGGGTAATTTATGGGTAGGGTTAGGTTTAGTAGTAGGGATATGGTTAGGATTAAATTGTCGAACAGGAAAATAAGTTGACCCAGGAACATGTTTAACTTTGTGCAACTGATCCTACTCAACTAGCTCTGAGCGGGATTCGAACCGTGTTCTCCACCGTGGGAGGCGGGCGTGCTAACAAGGACGCTAAAGACCACAGCCGCTAGCACACCTCTTGAGGTCAGAGGAGTGAGGTTTACACGCACAGCTCTAACTGGCCTACGTCCATTACACTCACCCACCTAAACCTCACTCCCATCCGGGTCACGGCACCAAATGTAACCGGTCCTACTTGACCCGCTCCGAGTGGGATTCGAACCGTGCTAATAAGGATGCTTAAGGGGTCACTAGTGTGCCTCTTGAAGTCTAGTAATGCCTGAAGGAATGCCTATAGCGACCAACAGTACATTGAACTTCTGACTTCCAGCGATTAAAATTACTGTCAGTGTGAACGACCCATCAGAGTCAAAACTCAACAAATATCAAGAATATATTCGGCTTCTCAATGTGTCGTATTCGGTCAGCTCGTTTGATTCAGACACACTGTCTCGCTAGTGCCTCCGTGGAGCTGCGTGTTCATTCTTGCTGTCTTGTGAGAGTAGGTCGTTGACAGCGTGAGAGACAGAACATAATGCATCTCTGTCTCAGACAATAGCAGTCACTGTCTCTGAATGTGTGTGTGTTCGGGAAGGGGAGTTGGATGACACCCAATGGGAGGAACTTGCTGCTGTTCTCTGATGTGAAGACTAACTGTGTGTTCAGTGTGTCATACAGAGACTGCATAAACCTGAGGCCTTCATTTATTCCCTCTCATCCGCACGGCACTCGCTTTCTCGCCTTCACACCAGCACGCTCATATTCTCACATTTATAGACAAGAACACAAATAAACACAAACATCTCTCATGAACACAACAGCACTCACTCATATTCTCACATATTCAGTGTGCTGGGCGGCCTGGATATTAAAAATGATGGGTCTGGGCTGGCACTGACAGCAGGAACAAGTCTGTAGGCTATATACCATAAAACAGCAATTTAATTATTGTTATCGCTCCAATAGCTGTTCTTTAATCATGATAAGAAAACAATACAGTATCTTAACCTAAAATCTTTATGATGATAAAATGTGAAGGTTGAGTCAGGGACATAGCATGCATTGCATGTGCTTTTAGAAAGTTTTTAGAACGTTTGGTTCACTTTTTGGTGGATAATCGTAATATTATAAGAGGGGTTTTTTTTGTAGCTGCAGTGCTAATTATTCATTTGCATAAAACAATGACTTTAAGAGCATGCAGAAGCATCCTGCAGTGGAATAACTGACAAAAGCAGTAATTAAGTTAATTTAATGTACATAGTACATTTTATAGTATAGTATAGTATAGTATAGTATAGTATAGTATAGTATAGTATAGTATAGTATAGTATAGTATAGTATAGTAAACTTAAAGCACATTTAAAAACATCAAAGCTGAACAGAAATAAGAATGAAATACATTAAAATATAAAACAATATATAGAATACTTAAAACGCCCGTGAGTAAAGATACATTTTCAGCCTAGTTTTAAAAGTCAAGTGTCAGATGATTCCATAAACGAGGGGTGGCAACCGAAAAGGCTCTATCACCCTTAGTTTTTAGACGTGATCGTGGGACGTACAATAATGCCATGTCAGAAGATCCTAAAGGTCTACTACTGTAGATGTATAAGAAGATCTTTAAGATAAGATGGAGCTTGGTCATAAGGAGCTTTAAAAACAAACTACAAAATCTTAACTTGGATCCTAAAAGGGACGGCTAAAATTGGGATGACATGATCATATTTCTTTGCCCTATAGTCAACAGCTGAAAGTGTGAATGAGGAATACCAAAAAAATGGAATTACAATAGTCTAGATGTGAGGTAATTAACCTTCTCCAATTCTTGGAAAGACAAAAATGTTTTAAGTTTAGAATTAATTTGTTATTGATAAAACTATTCTTAACAACAGAATTAATTTGCTTGGTTTAAGCTAAATTTTGAGTCCAGAATGACATCAAGGTTTCTGACTAATTCTAATTGAAGGGAAATGATTACCGAGCTCGTTGATTAGACCGCCTCTCAATTACGGGGGACCAAATATCATTATTTCAGTTTTGTCTTTATTAAGTTGGAGAAAGTTATTTGACAACCACCTAGGGATGCACCGATATGAAAATTTGGCCGATACTGATAACCGATATATTGGCCGATAAATCTAAATCCAATATTTTATATAATTTTTGAGAGCCTGATTACAATACCAAAAGTCTCACCATTAAGTGAAAATGTCCATGTCCCAAGCACACAATTATACAGTTCTCATTACAATTTCACTTGACTGTATTTTCCTTTTTTGAAGTGATTCCAATCATATTTCAAGCCATTCAAAATCATCATGGTGAACAGTGCACATCTGAAGTGTCTCAGCTAAAGGAAATAATCCATTACTTATCGGCTTTAATATATCGGCCAAATTTTCAAAGGCCGATAACATTAAAAATGAACATTTATCAGCGAATACTGATATAGTGGCCGATTTGTTGTGCATCCCTACAACCACCTTTTTCTGTCCTCAAGACGGTCCAGCAATATGGTGTGGTTGATGTCGTCCCCATCATGTCTCTGCTCCACAGGAGAAGAATGACCGGCAAGAGTCAGACCAGCAATGTCACTAACAAGAACGACCCACGCTCCCTCAACTCACGGGTCTTTATCGGCAACCTCAACACTGCCATTGTGAAGAAGGGCGACATCGAGGTCATCTTCGCCAAGTACGGCAAGATTGTGGGCTGTTCGGTGCACAAGGGTTACGCTTTCGTCCAATACATGAGTGAAAGGAACGCACGGGCGGCCGTGGCAGGCGAGAACACCAGGATTATTGCAGGACAGCCACTGGGTGAGTTGCTTTTTTGCTTTACTAAAGCTGTACCAGTGCTCAGCAAAGCACTCTTTTTGCTTGGTTCTGCCGGACTGACAGGCGCACACAGGGGCCCGCGTTGCCTGAGGCGGATTCACAGTGTGTTTGATTTCGCTTTGTGATTTTTGGACATGCAAAGTGTTTTTCAATGTTTTGACAGTCGATGGGACAGACAAGCTTTGCTCTGCATGTTATTGTGGTGGCGTAAAAATGACATTGCATTTATTTGCGGTTTTACTGTAAAGATAAATGCCAGCGGAAACAAAAAAAAATTAAAGGTGAAGTGTGTAATAATTTTGATGCTAAAATATTTCTCCTATCCAAACTTACAGTAATCTGCAGAGAAAACTGTAAGGAAACCATTTGTAGCTTGATTTCCCTGAAATGTGGCCTTGTGGTGTCTTTTAAAAAGGCATGATCATATGTATTTATTTATTTATCTCTAATGTGAAAGACTGAAATCACCTAGCTTTTTCTGAAATTTCCTCCTAATTATTTTAAAAATAAAGAAATAATTAGCATTGTGCAGGCCAAGCTTAAAAATGACAGACAGACAGACAGACAGACAGACAGACAGACAGACAGACAGACAGACAGACAGACAGATAGATAGATAGATAGATAGATAGATAGAGATAGATAGATAGATAGATAGATAGATAGATAGATAGATGGATGGATGGATGGATGGATGGATGGACGGACGGACGGACGGACGGACGGACGGACGGACAGACAGACAGATAGATAGAGATAGATAGATAGATAGACGGACGGACGGACGGACGGACGGATAGATAGATGGATAGACAGACAGACAGACAGATAGATAGATAGATAGATAGATGGATAGATAGATGGATGGATAGACAGACAGACAGACAGACAGACAGACAGACAGATAGATAGATAGATAGATAGATAGATAGATAGATAGATAGATAGATAGATAGATAGATAGATAGATAGATAGATAGATAGATAGATAGATAGATAGATAGATAGATAGATAGATAGATAGATAGATAGATAGATAGATGGATGGATGGATAGATGGATGGATGGATGGATGGATGGATGGATGGATGATAGACGGACGGACAGATAGATAGATAGATAGATAGATAGATAGATAGATAGATAGATAGATAGATAGATAGATAGATAGATAGATAGATAGATAGATAGATAGATAGATAGATAGATAGATAGATAGATAGATAGATAGATAGATAGATAGATAGATAGATAGATAGATAGATAAAACAATGGCAGACAGGGAGAGAAAATAAATTATTATTTTTCCCTTTTTGTTTGTTGGCTCAGAAATGATACACTTCACTTTTCATTAAATTATTTGAAATGCCATTTTGTTATTTGTTTCTCCGAGTTTGATTTCTGAGCTTGTTTAAACAGCGTGTCTAACTTCGATCTTTTCCAGCGTGTGCAGAACTGTTTGTGTAATCAATAGCCAGTGGACTTTCATTGTCAAATGAGTATAAAAATTCTACTATAACACACGCATATCTGTAACCTCCTGGGAGCAGCGGTATTAAAACAGGAGGCCTGACACATTACTTACCTCTCTCTCTCCCTCCTCATTATACCCTTGACCTGCTTTTAAAAAACGTGCTTTTAATTTTGCAATGGAAAACATTTTATACATAATGCAAAATATAGCCAGGGGACCCTCATTAGGAATCGCACAGAGGACCTGCTAAGATAAAATTTGCTGGAGGTCAGGCTGTAAACATGTGCGACTGCTCCACAACTGGGGATTTCTGCTAAATGAGGGTTTTATTCGATGTTAAAGTCAATATGAAATCAAAATTGACTGTGTGGTTTCTTAACATACGTTCCTAGTCCTATTGTGGACGATTTATTAGTCTGAAGACAAAAATGTAGTCGTAATCTTTCATCAAAATTCAATAACTCGCTTGCGAAATGACTATCCTTTCCATCTTATTTTTCATTCACTCCCCTCCGACTATCTGTCTTTTCAGTATCTAATCAATTCATAATGGATGATAATAAGGCAGTTTCTATTTAAACTGAGTTTAAAAAGGCTATTTAGATCCATACATTTACTTTTTAGTACAAATATTGTTTTTTTACACTGTGAATATCATCACTATTACACTTAATGTAAATAAGACGTTGTTTGTTGTTATTTATACTTGATGAAAGTATATCATCTACCAGTATTTACACTACTACCGCTCAAAAGTTATGGGTCAGTAAGGTTTTATAATGTTTTTGAAAGAAGTCTCTTATGCTCACCAATGCTACATTTATTTGATCAAAAATAGAGTAAAAACAGTAATATTGTGAAATATTATTTCAATTTAAAATAACTGTTTGCTATTTCAATATATTTTAAAGTGTATTTTATTTCTGCGATACAAAGCTGAATTTTCAGTGTCACATGATCCTTCAGAAATCATTCGAATATGCTGATTTGGTGATCAAGAAACATTTCTTATTATTATTAATGTTGAAAACTGCTGTGCTGCTTAATATTGTTGTGCATTTGTTCTTACGATTTTTTTTTAAGTTTTTTTTACATTTTAAACAACATTAAAAATGACTCAACCTACACTTTTGTTCTAATTGGATATCCTTTTTTTTTTCTTTGTTACTAATAAATGCGATTTTACTGAAGTAAAATTGTAATTTCATGTAGACTTTGACATCTAGACACACAGTCTTGCATTCCAAAGCTGCATGCCGGAGTTCAGCGGCATTGAACAGAATGCAAAATTTAGGGGTCTCAAGATGCAGTTTCAACATCCAGGCTCGTTGCCAGTTATCCACAAAGTATTATGCAAATTTGTATCAGTGTGATCCGTTGACTACCAATGGCAGTGCAGACAGTGAAGCTCATGTGATCCGATCTGCCTCCTGATATAGTTGGATTTAATCGCAGCCAGTGTGTACACAGAGTCTCTTTTCTATGCAAGGTGTCTCCTGTTTTGAAAGCCTCTTTGCTGCGATTTTTCTTGGGTCTATCTCTTGGTTGTGTCAGCGGCACACACAGGCTGATGTACGATCCCGGTCTCTTTCCTAATCTCCTGGTAGTGCAGGCCCAGCATGTGGAGTAATGTATAAATGCTGATATACTCCTCTGACTGAACAACGAAGGCGAATTCCTTCATTACCGCAGGTCTGCTCTGCAACCAACACCCCCCCACCCCCTCAACCTGACCTGGTAATTCCCTAATGGAAACTAGTCGAACGCTGCAGATACCATCACTCTGCTCGGCTGCGATAACACGCGGCTCACTCTCCTTTAGGAGGCACAACTACATCAGAGAGAGAGAGAGAGAGAGCCCGGCATAAGATGTTACATATTAATGTTACCCAACACTTCGTACCGATAAGCAGCAAGGATATACAAATACACACACATACATCAATTTTTCTGTACAATGTACTGGACTGCAACGATCTTTGCCATTTTATTCAGGACAAAAACTTTTAGGCCTTTTTTTTTCTTTTCTTCAAAAAACAGTTTAAATCGTTGTGTTACTTTGTGTTGAAAGGTGTCTGTATTGTGTCCTACATATTTAGGCTTTATTATATATAGATATAGATATAGATATAAACCTTCATACACATATTATACAGTATGTCCTGTTAAATGAGTTGACATGCTATATTGAAATCATGAATACATTATATATATATATACTGTATATATATTTAGACTCAACATGATTACAATATTGTCATGTCAAGATCCAACTTACTTAAAAAGGACTTTGAACTCATTCAACAGGACATATCATATGTGTATGTAGGTTCATGAAGGACACCGAATGAGAATGTGACAGACTGACTGAGCACTGAAAGAAACAGAAAATATTAGCTGGCATTCATATGTTCGTGTAGGTGAAACTCCATCTGTGCGTTACCGGCCCCAACAGTGAGAGGAATCTAAAGTATATTCATCACTTTAAAGGTCAAATAAAGGTCATTATTGCTGAAAGCTATTTCTGACATTATGATCAGATTATGTGCAAATCTCAACGCAGAGGGGAAAATAAATTCCTGATTGCCAATTAATTCCACACTCGGGCTCATCTTACTGAACTGACATCTTTTATTAGCGAGGCTGAGACCTGCAGTGACTTTGACTGAGGATTCTGGGTGTGAGCCAGAGATTTAAGACAACCTCCACAAAGCAATTGCTGTTTCTTGCTGTCAATGAATTGATCGCTGTACTGCCACATTATCAATAAGTCTGACTCATGTGAGCAATTTTAGTTTGTTGTAGTATCAAGCATAGGGTACAGTGGAATACAGACCACACATATATATATATATATACATACATACATACATACATAGAGTAAAGATGGTACTTTTTATTGTGATCTCAAATTAGAAATCCCCATGATGCAACTCACTCCATGTAAAATAAACAAGCTGGATATCATTTAAAAACATATAGTTCTGTTTATGTGGAAAAAGTTGTTTTTCAGGGGGGAAATAATCCTGAGTGCACCTTTAACACTGCCTGAAACAACTGTAGAAAGACTAGAATTCAGTTCTCCTCTAAAATCATCTTTACCAAAGGAGTGTTCACTTTATAAATGGACTGTGTCAGGCATGTGCTGCCGTACAGAATCTAGGTGGAGAATGTTAGAGAGACATTTCATGCCCTGCCAAGCTTCATCTGTTGTTTCTCTCACTCTCCCTCTTTGTGCACGTGGGATTTCATGAGAGAGAGAGAGAGACTATGCAGGGATCCACATTCACATCCTGAGAGTACCTAATGTTGTTCATTCCTCCTTTTTCCCTGGGAGATAAAAGTTCATGTTTCACATCCTGATTAATTATACATGGAAGTTTATAAGACTGCTTTTGAAATTCATGTCTTGTTCTCTGAAGCCGACTCATGTCAGAATTCTCTTTTGAGACCTGACCAACATATATGTATGTATGTATTTATGAAGGGGAGACGGGGGCAAGTTGTCACACACGCCACATCTGCGTGTTTCCAGCTGGAATAAACAGAGGCAGTAAAACAGCAACAACTTTTGTTCCTTTTCACACAAATTATGGCTAGGGGCAGATTATCGATTAATAAAGGCTCATTTTCACGTAGTTCCTAGCGAAATCCATTATGAGCTCAAAACACTTTTTTCATAGTGCATGATTTTCAGATGATTTGTAGCTAGACTCACCGAACATTTCATTTCTGACCTGCCGCGATACGTACAAATAAAGCATGGCCAGATTCACATTAATCTGTTTTTTTTTAGCACCCTTGACTGGACATTTTACTTAGAAAGTGTTGCGAAATGTGCAAGAAGCAACATCATTTTGCCCAAATGTCGTTACTGACACATTTTTCCAACGAGGCAAGGTTGGATTTTTCAGAAATGTCAGATTGAGGCACGTGTATTTTCCTTTTTAATGAAGTGTTTCGCTTTTTACATTATGCTTAAAAGCCTCTAATAAGTTGTTTAATGGCAGGTTGACAACTTACCCCATTTAATGTGACAACATGCCCCGCTAAAGTTCAGTGAGTATTTAGTTGGATTATCTTGTTTTCCTGGGTGATAACGGTCAAAATTTTAAGGTTTATGTCTAAATTCCTTGTAGTACTCTGTTAGTAGCTCCATATGAAATTGATTGAATCCTGTTTGCTAAATTGGCGTATCTAGAGAACTGTAAAAACTAAAACTGCACAGACAGCGGAGCCTAAAAACAACAGTTGCGTGCAGGGAGTATTTACAGCTGGAGGGCAAATCTCATTATAATCAGACGTTTCCAGAGGTACAGGTACATCACAGCCTCTGTTATACAGCTTCTTTCTGTAAAGAAGCTCTCCTGCTGTCTCATTCCAGGTAAAGCTGTTTCTTACGCCGCTGCAATAAAGAATTATAGGAATCTTCCTTATAGTAGGCACATTTCCACACGCTTAAGGGTCTCAAAATTGAGCACAATGAATGAACATAGGTGCATTTGCCATGGCAACCACAGAGAAGCATATAATTACCCCTGTTTTTTACCTGGTGCCTTCTTACAATGCTCTTTTTTTAAAGGGAATTAGCAGGTCAGCACAGATCTAGAAATAACAGAATGGCTCATGTGCCAATTGTACTGAAGTTAAAAGTAAATTCAGAAGCAGCAAAGTGGATTTTAATGATAGAACAAAATGTCTAAGATGTAAATTGCAACACTGAGTTTTAGAGGAATACTGTCATAATTTGGGGGTTTTAGCTTTTAAACTAATTGTCATAACAATGCAAATAAAGCTGAGACGCTGTTTCATAATGAGAGCGGCAGTGCAAATTACTTTCGAAGGTGCACTCAGTAGTTTTACTCATTAAAAAGTTTTACATAAAGAAAAGAATAGTAGGCTATTTTATATTTTATATATATCAATATTAATATATATTGAGCACATTAGGTCTAAGCAACCATTTAATTTTGTGGGACTGCAAAACACTCACTTTTTAACAGATTAAAAAAAACATGGAAATGCCATTATTCAGAATTTTCGCTGCTAGACTCTATTGATTTCTGCTGCTGAAACTATAGACACATTTTGCATTGTATCTCAGAGGCTGTTGTTTACTTCATACATCCACAAAGAGCTTCAATGTACTGGATTTGTCTTTGAACACTTTGAGCATCCTGTGCAATCTCAGACCAAATATTTCAAGGGTCAGACAGGGCCAGGAAACTGTACAGCATTTTTGTTTTATTATAAAAAACAAAAATCTATATATATATATATCTTGTCAGATTTTTTCAAGAGGTTTCCCCTACGGCTATTTAGTGCCAGCAGTGGAACATAAGTATTGATTCTGTTTCTAATACTCAGCCTTTACACAAGACACTAATCCTAGGTTAATAACAGAAACCAAACAGAGGTTATTTCTTTGAGGAACATGTGGAGAATGATCTGATGGCAGAAATGCTGTGACAGTATCAAAGCGTATAAAACGGATAGTTCAAGCTCTAAGGTTGCATGCACCATATTCGAAGCCGCCGTAAAAATGTTTAAATAAAATCTAGAAAAAATGTGTGTCCATATGCTTTTACTCATCACAATAAGTTTTTACAGCTGTTTCTTTAAGCTATACAAGATCCAACTCCTTTTTAAGTCATTTAATGTAATTTAAGTTGAAATTACTCAAAAATCCAAGTTGATTGTACTTAAAAATTACAGTCTTGTATCATCTTATTAAAGTATATACTGTATGCAACAACGAACACTGCATGAGCCGTGTCCAATTCACAATCAAATGAAGATTCATGAAACAGCTTGAATTAATGGTTTGAATCAGGCACATTCAGTCAGTAAATTATTTTACTGTAGCCAGAGCCATGATTTTTCAGTGTCTGATTCGAAATGAGCTGGGAACTGTTACTGTGATTGTAAATGATGTTCATGAGACAAGTCTGTTTACTGACTGGTTGTTTATAGGACAACATGTAATTGAAGACTATTAACAAACAGCATAACAGCATTTTCATTCAGAAATGCTAAATTTCACAAATAATTACAATAAAAATGGCAAGTAACACATTGAATGAAACATAAATCAGTTTTTGCTTTCCAAGGGAACGGAACCCAAGACCGTGGCGTCTCTAGTGCTGTGCTCTGTTGAAGCTTCAGGAAGGTGTAGCTCAAAAGCTAATGCATGAACTCAGAAGACTTGGAATATAAGTCTTTTTTTTCCCTAAACTTCATTAGAGTTTAATATCCCCTCTAGTGAAAGATGTACTGCAGATATTTACTTAATTCATGAGATGATCTGATGTGAAGGCTTTGAATGAGTTATGGGGCTGTTAGTTCTGTCCGTCACGTGTGTTTCCCCCAGGTGAAGAGCTGCTCTCTCCCCAGGCGTGAGGAGGTTGTTCTGTCGATGGGCTGTTCCTGCTTGTTCCTCTCAGAATCCTTCAGTTCCATCTTTGTGTCTGTGAGTGTACTGAAGTGAACCGCAGAGCAGATCTCCACACGTCTGCCCAGTGCCGTGTCCGTTCACACATATGTTTGGTGCACATGTGATGCTTCCAGACCTATGGCTCCATTTAAACCTCATTTGTTTTTTTTTAAAGGCATTGTTTAATGAATACTCATTTTTTTTGGTAATTTCTGTCACATTAAAACAACTTTCCCTACAAAACACTAAACAATTTTTTTTATTAATTCACTAAAACCTATGACCTCTAGAAAACTGCAACATAATTGACCATATTGGCTTTTGGGCACATTGACCCCCATGCAGGGCCATATGAATGTTTTCGTAACAGGAAATGTGGCAATATGGCTAAAGACATCCCATTAAATCTGATAAAAATGGGGGGGGGGCATAATCATAAAATTATGATTTTAATTTTAAATAATTGTTTTCTATTTAAATATACTTTCAAATGTCATTTATTCTTGTGTTGTAAAGCTGAATTCTCAGCATCAATACTCCAGTCTTCAGTGTCACATGATCCTTCAGAAATCATTCTGATGATTTGCTGCTCAAACACATTTTCTTATTATTATCAATGTTGAAAACAGTTATGCTGCTTAATATTTCTGTGGAAACCGTGGTACATACATTTTTTAGGATTCTTTAATAAATAGAAAGTTCAAAAGAACAGCATTTACATAAATAAATGTATTTAATGTCACTTTTGATCAATTTAATGCATCCCTTCTGAATAAAAAACAGTGAACAGTAGGTGTAAGTTTGAGTGTTGCCTGGTCTATAATAGCATGAGTATAATCTCATATTAATGTATTTGAATGCTTAGTTATGATGTTTACTCTGCATTAAAATTATAATTATTGATGTGCATATATACACGTCAGACTGGATTAAGGTAAACATTTCACTGAACTTTAAGATATCTTAATATTTTGTTTAATGCACTCTTCAACACCCCCATAAAAAAAAAAAATATATATATATATATATATATATTTATATAGTATATTTATATATATATATATAGTCCCAGACTAAAATGCATGTTTGATCTGTTTGAACTGAAATCAGCTTACACTGACATATCTTAAAATATATTAGTGCCATTGTTTTGCCTCAAGATGAACACCAGTAACGTTTTTTTCTAATGCACGTTCATAAAAGCTATTAAATATCCTAATTTAACTAAAGCCTAATCCTTGCTTAATCTAAGCCCTGTCTGTGAAACCAGGCCTTTTTTTTTCTAATTTAAACCTTGATTTTTAGGACTGTACGCCTTAGTGGCGCCATGCCGGTAAAGAACGTATCAGACCAGCATGTGGTTCCTGGCTGTGGTTTCTGAAGGCTGATGAGCCGCAGTGATGGATGAGGAGCCTCAGGGCAGCAGAAATTCTCCATCGGTACCGCGAGCCAGAGCATGTGTTCCCTGGATGTGGTGTTGAGGACGCTGTACTGCTTAGTTGACTACAAAGAATCTCACGCCCGCAGCTACAGTCAGACTTGGGTTGCTAATGACATCTCCAGAGAGAAGCACCTGTAGGAGACAGTTAGCAGGGCCCCGGGATAAAAAACGAATATCTACAGCACACCCGTGATATGAAGCTCATCTTACATGCTCAAGATTTCAACAGTCCCAGACAAACCAATTTTTAAACCGAGTTTATGACATGTTCTCTGATGTGGTGGGAATTGGAGATGCTGCTCTAATTTTGAGCTAAGAATGCACAAGTACCGCATGGGTAGAGCTCTGAGTATGGACAGTTGGGACAGAGTGCAAACTTTCTTGAATTAAGTTTGTTTCTTGTTTTCAGTGAGGCTTATGCCTAAAACTTGGAGTCACTGTAATTCGAGATACATTACCTATATGTATTATACATTGTAATATATCACAATTTCCACAAACATATTAAACAGCACAACTGTGTTGAACATTGATAATAATAAGAAGTGTTTCTTGAGCAGCAAATCAGCATATTAGAATGATTTCTGAAGGATCATGTGACACTGAAGACTGGAGTAATGATGCTGAAAATATATTAAAATGCTATTTTAAAATATTTGATTAAATAAATGCAGCACTGGTGAACATGAGATTTATTTTATTTACTATAAATGCATTAATTTATCTTATTTTAAAGATATATTTTAGATAGATTTAGATATTTTACTTCAAAACAAGACAAAATTCCAATTAATACAGTATAATGTTTTTTTTTTTTTTTGTAGTGTAGACAAAATTGAAAGTGCATCCATCCTTGAAATATTTCAAATATTTTAGTAGATCATGTTTGTAACTGTAGATGACAGATGCTTGGAGAATCCACTGATTGGATTTACAGTGCAGGTTCATCGCTGAGACATTAGTTGGACTGAACTTCAGGGTTAAAGGAGGCGGATTGGTTCTCCAGACGCCATTGAGTGCACAAATCAGTTGAAAAAATCCATGTTAATGGCATTACAGTGACAGAAATCCAGCACTCAGTCATCATTCGTGACGTTGAGATCTGCAGGAAAGGGCCAATAACGCATTGAAAATAATCACCATGGCAAGAGAGCAACAACAAAAAACAGACGCATGGAGCCAGGAGAAGTCAATATCTTTTCACTTTTTCTTTACCCTTCCATTTTCTCTGCATCCCTTCTCCCTTTTATAAGGGTTCTCAACCTATTTTGGCCCATGACCAGTTTATTTGTTTCCAACATCCTTGCGTTCCACACCTCTAACCTGATTCCGATTGGATGAGTCATGTTCAAAACTAATTCAACATAGTGATAAAGTTGATAAAATGTTCTTCAAACTAAGAGAAAATGGTTTGAATGGTTCTTTTCACGAAATGGATATTTGGGGAGCCAAAAATGGCATTGCTGCGAAACCCTCCCATTGAAAACTTTATTTTTTAAAACTGCTGGATAATGAACTATATTGCTTGCCAGAAAAATTGTTTATTCCAGTTAATTATTTTTATTAATATGTTTAACTATTTATTGAACATTGGCATTTTTAATTATATTGTTGATGTCTCTGTTTTTTAAAAGCAGTGACTCACTCAAGGCCGAATGTTACACTCAAAGAAAAGGCTGTAAAAAACAGGGCCCAATATATTATGTAAATTAGAAGGAATTTTCCATACGCTGATTTTTCACAGGTTTTTTACCCGTGTTTTGAATTACAAATTGCATTGTATTGTGTTTTGGGGTTAAAAGAAATGTCTGTCAACCCAACAGATAATGTCCTGTCAGAAAATCTGTGTTATCCTATTATTGCTGTTAATTCTGAATCTTGTTGTGTCTCTAATAGTGCAATGAAGAGCCAGATGAATCATAAACTGTAGGGTTTTTCACACTTGAATAGTTAACCCTGGGTCATGCTAATCCCTGGGTGAATGGAATCCTGTATTATCTTGCTTCACGTTTCACATCGCTCTTAATTAACCCAGGGTTAACATTTAATCCTGGGTATTCATAAACTGCCGTTTTACATTGCAGCCTACATTCTTAAACCCTGGGTTAACATCCTTATTTGCTCTTTTGTTGTGTCAGTGTCAATGACTGGACAAACGCCACACCTGATATGTTTACATAAAGGCTTTAGAGTTGCGCATCCACATATTATATTGCTAATGGTACTATCAAGTTGATACTTAATGAACTTTTCAGACTATAAAGAATAAAATGCTCTCATGTTCACTCAAATGGTCGCGTTTAGTGTCACCATTTGACATTTTCCCATTAAACGCTGAAACAACAGAGACAGCAACATAGTGTCGTCCCTGATCTGGCCCACATCCGGTACAAGTGGGTGCCACACGGCCCAGATGTGGGCCGGAACTGGGCCGAGACTATATTGCTGTTCAATGCACGTGAATTCGAGGCACACGATTGGCTGTTGATTGCTACGCATCTATAGTCGTACTGTAACATTCGAACACTGCATATTTTAACACTGTACAAATTTGGTTAATGCCGCAAAAACGATGCTTCATAAGCGGTTCTAACCCCGCTTCTTAATTACAAGTGTGAAATGTTCCTTTATTCTGGGTTAAAAGTGGGGTTTAGAGCGAGTTATGTGCAATGTGAAAATACCTTGTGTCGTCGGGAACAAAATTGTGTTCTCTCGATTTCTAGGAAAGTCTGTGTATGAGAAATTTTGAGAGACAGAAAGAGGACAAAAAATCTCAAATCATTTCTTGCCACTGAGCAGAAGTCATATTCCAGCAGCCATCACTCTGAAGCCAATCTGCAGCGGGAGACACTCCGACAGTCTTCCAGACGTCTATCTGTCTTCACCACTCATTGACCTTGTGAGCGAACGCAATGCATCCTGATTGATTGAGTGCGTCTGCGTGTGTGTGTGTTTGTTTGTGTGCTCATTAAAAGCAGACCGAGGTGACTGCTGAACAAATAGTGTCCTCATCTGACGTCCCATTGGCCGTTATTTGTGGCCCGCTGGTTTATGCTGCAGTCTGCTATCAGAAACGGTCACGCTATCATACATAATCGAGAGGAAAGCGGGATAAATATCTACTCTGTTTGTGGTATTGCTGAAATCTGAGTGTGATTGTGTTATTCCAGTTTTGATTACAGAAGGTCACTCAGACCTACTTCACGAACATTAATTTGCAACAGGGATGAAACCGTAATTGAAATCCAGCTCCGTTCTTGTTCAAGGATTGGTATCTCATTCATATGCAGGATATTAATCCCTTATGCGCTCTCTCACATTGATGAACAGGTTGTATTTAAGCTACAGCATGCATACATACACATACATAAACCATGATGAAATTGATTTTGTAAGTATCAGCACACATGCAAAGCTCCTGTTGTTAATCTCACAAAAACCCACCCAGGTCAAATTTTACCCTGAAATCTTTCTAATATTCTGATTTGGTGTTCAGATATTAATAATTGGTTCTTATTGTCATCAATATTGAAAACCATTGTGCTTCTAAATAGTTTTGTGGAAAAAGTTTTTTTCACGATTCTTTGATGAATAGAAAGTTCAAAAGAACATAATTATTTACTAAGGTGAATATATACAATTTATTTGTAGGCGTAATTGTTTGCTTGTTGCTTTGCATACATAGATGTATACAATGGCATTCAATTATATTTAAGACCATCTGACATTATTTTCATGACATTTAAGCGCATTTTGCCTCCAATTCTCATTACCATAATGTCCAATTAGTTATAAATATTATTATATTTTTTTCACTCATTTTACTCCCTTTATGCTGACATACATTTTTATGTATTGAAGTCATTTTATTAATTTAATACAAGAAAATGCTGTTACGGTAATGAGAATATAATGAAAAGTATGCATAACATCAGAATGTGGAGGAAAATGTTGTCTTGAATTAAAGTCACAATGCTTCATTTTTTTAAAACATAGGCTAACTCTGTTTTGATTTTTTGGTGAATTGTGACCCCCGCTCTTGTTTTCGAGACATTTACCCGTATGCAGATTTCGCTTTCAAAGAAAACACCAGACAGTCATGCACTTGAGGATTTTCCATTCACAGCTTTAATTTACAGCTTGGAATTTCCTTGCGCACACACATGAATCCTAATTTGTAATCAAAGAATTAGAGCTGTTTGTCCTAACAGTGCGCTCAGATAATCCGTTTCACTTTGCCCACGCCGAAGCTCTAGCCCAGTGTGTAATGAGCATATTTTGGCATGCAAACCCCCTCAGCGGGTTTTTTTTCTGGACAGCGATGTCTACAGAATTACCCAAATTAAACAGAACCAACTGACAGGTTTCATATGCCTATAGTCACAGATGGCAAACAAATATGAAGACAAGAGCTCTGTTCCAAAACATAGTGATCGGCCTACCTAGACAGCATTTTAAAGCATCATAGATGTATAACATTATGCTTGCTTCAAAGATACTTCATTTAGACCAAACTCTACTTCAGCATTGCATATACATTACCGTTGAAAAGTTAAGGGTCAGAAAGAATATTTAAAGGGGTCCTATTGTCATCTTTCTTTAGTGTGTAATGTTGCCGTTTGAGCACGAAAAAGGTTTGTAAAGTTGAGTCTTGAGTTTTTGGTTAGCCTACATTTTATTAGTATGTGCACTTACAGTACATACAGTCTACTTGCCTAAGAAAGTACTGGTAATATAAGGGAAATACACTCACCTAACGGATTATTAGGAACACCTGTTCAATTTCTCATTAATGCAATTATCTAATCAACCAATCACATGGCAGTTGCTTCAATGCATTTAGGGGTGTGGTCCTGGTCAAGACAATCTCCTGAACTCCAAACTGAATGTCAGAATGGGAAAGAAAGGTGATTTAAGCAATTTTGAGCGTGGCATGGTTGTTGGTGCCAGACGGGCCGGTCTGAGTATTTCACAATCTGCTCAGTTACTGGGATTTTCACGCACAACCATTTCTAGGGTTTACAAAGAATGGTGTGAAAAGGGAAAAACATCCAGTATGCGGCAGTCCTGTGGGCGAAAATGCCTTGTTGATGCTAGAGGTCAGAGGAGAATGGGCCGACTGATTCAAGCTGATAGAAGAGCAACTTTGACTGAAATAACCACTCGTTACAACCGAGGTATGCAGCAAAGCATTTGTGAAGCCACAACACGCACAACCTTGAGGTGGATGGGCTACAACAGCAGAAGACCCCACCGGGTACCACTCATCTCCACTACAAATAGGAAAAAGAGGCTACAATTTGCACGAGCTCACCAAAATTGGACAGTTGAAGACTGGAAAAATGTTGCCTGGTCTGATGAGTCTCGATTTCTTTTGAGACATTCAGATGGTAGAGTCAGAATTAAACAGAATGTGCGTAAACAGAATGAGAACATGGATCCATCATGCCTTGTTACCACTGTGCAGGCTGGTGGTTGTGGTGTAATGGTGTGGGGGATGTTTTCTTGGCACACTTTAGGCCCCTTAGTGCCAATTGGGCATCGTTTAAATGCCACGGCCTACCTGAGCATTGTTTCTGACCATGTCCATCCCTTTATGACCACCATGTACCCATCCTCTGATGGCTACTTCCAGCAGGATAATGCACCATGTCACAAAGCTCGAATCATTTCAAATTGGTTTCTTGAACATGACAATGAGTTCACTGTACTAAAATGGCCCCCACAGTCACCAGATCTCAACCCAATAGAGCATCTTTGGGATGTGGTGGAACGGGAGCTTCGTGCCCTGGATGTGCATCCCACAAATCTCCATCAACTGCAAGATGCTATCCTAACAATATGGGCCAACATTTCTAAAGAATGCTTTCAGCACCTTGTTGAATCAATGCCACGTAGAATTAAGGCAGTTCTGAAGGCGAAAGGGGGTCAAACACAGTATTAGTATGGTGTTCCTAATAATCCTTTAGGTGAGTGTATGGGTTCAGGTTTGGTTTAGGGATAGGTTCAAAGTTAGTACCTAGTTATGACCCAGTTATTGCAATTACTATATTAAGTACATGGGGAACAGGACTGTAAAATAAAGTGCTACCGAGTTTTCTTCCTGGAACGAACACATCACAATATTACTCATTTCAATAATTCCTGTCTGTGGCATACACGAAAAACATTGAGTTGCATTGAAACCCACAGTTATGGTAAGGGACGTAACATTTACATAACACACTCAAAGCAGCTGACCAATCACAACACACTGGTCAAGCCGACCAATCAGAGCACACTTTTTCGGAATGAGGGACTTCATGTAGACTTGAACTCAACATAGCGTTACTGACAGACTGGGAAGAGAGGTGCTGCAATAATGTAGATGTAAAATATGTAAATACTAATGTGTTTTTTGAACATCCAAGCATGAAAACCTATTCTAGTACACCCAAAAACAAAATCAAGACTTTGAAAATGAGCATAATAGGTTCCCTTTAAGAAATTAATACTATTATTCAGCGAGGGCATTACATTGATCAAAAGTGACATTTATAATGTTACAAATTATTTTGATATCAAAGAAATGCTGTTCGCTTAAACTTTCAATTCACTCCTTTAATTAAGCATTTTATTAAGCTGCACAAATGTTTTCAACATTGATAATAATAATAAATGTTTCTTGAGCAGCAAATCATCACATTAGAATGATTTCTGAAGAATCATGTGACACTGAAGACTGGAGTAATGATGCTGACAATTCAGCTTTGATCACAGGAATAAATTACTTTTCAAAATATTTTCTAATAGATACAGTTAACAGTTATTTTAAAATGTAGTAATATTTACTGTCTTTACTGTACTTTTAATCAATAAACAGTCTTGGTGAGCATAAGATACTTTCAAATATATAAAAAAATAATATTCATTAAATTCTAAAAAGTAACAATATAGGTCAGTCTAATTATAAATGGGCCATTTATCCAATATGTGTGTGTGTGTGTGTGTGTGTGTGTGTGTGTGTGTGTGTGTGTGTGTGTGTGTGTGTGTGTGTGTGTGTGTGTGTGTGTGTTTATGTTTTCTTATAAAGGAACCACGTCGTTATCTTAGCGATGTGCTAAATTAAAACTTAATTTAATTCGAGCAACAAGGCATCTTACGAGGTCCAGAAACAGAGCCAAGATGTGTGTATTTGTGCTTTGCATCATCCTGTGCCCTGTAAACAATGTCCCTGTGCCATGCCATGCAATAAAGGGAACACAACAGAATTCCTAAGTGTTGGGTTTAGTGAAAACAAACACGGCGAGTTTGTACACAGAGGCCGGTTTTGGACGTGAGGCCTTTCATTTCTATTAAAATGAATCAGCTTGAGCCCTGTGTTTGTTTTGAAGCTGTGCGTTTTTTCCCCCTCGTCTGAGACTGGCCGAGCCTTCTGAGAGCCATGAAAATCCATGGGTAAATATCAGTGTGTGTGTATGAGTGTGTGTGTGAAATAAAGAAAGGTGAGGTTTTCATTCCCACCGCTCCAGCCGGAAACTAGATAATAAAATGTGTTTGTGCCAGATACAATGTGGCCGTTATCTTGCGACGGCAGGGCTTGAAATCGTACAGAACATGCTCATTAATTGATAATAATATCTGTAAGAGAAGAAAAGAGGTAAGACAGACGACAACCGGCATTATTATGACACAATCGGTGGCATGCATTCAGACATATCTCAACATAACTGACGATTATGCATAAGCCTCACAGGGTGCCCTGAGGCGGAGAGCATTTCAGCATTTATTTGCGGCCACCTTTGTATATTCAGATGGCTTCTTCAAATGCCGTGGCAATCGTAGTCAGCGATTCAATATTTATAGCAATTCTCATTGTTTTCATAAGATAATCTTGAATCAAGACTTTATTCTGCTTTCAGATGAAAACAATGGGTTGTTCTCAGCTAGTGAGTCACAAGTTTGTTCACGTTCAGCAGGGAAAACAATGTTAATTGCAAATAAAACAAATGTTACTCGCTGTATAATTGCACATAGATATGGCAGCAAAACAAACAGGCTTTTAATGAGAGGAGAACATTCTTTGCTTTCGTAGATGACAGTATTGTGGTGCAAATTCTTCCATTACCTGATGTAACATGGCCTCATACCTGGAAACCATAAACAGTGCAAGAATAGAAATGCATGCATGTGGTTCATGTTAATATTAATAAATGTTTGATTTCAAAGTCAATGTGCAATCGAAATGGACCACTTTCTTAAAGGTACACTATGTAACTTTAGGCGCTCTAGCGGTTAATAAACAAAACTGTGTGCGTCTTGCGGAAGAACATTGTAGCCGGAACTACTTCTCTCTGTTTATGTCTATGACGATTCACGCAGGTACAGGTCTAAAATAGTCAGAATATAAACACTTATAATGGGTATACCATATAATTCAGATTAAGGCGAGACACGGCAGGCAAAAACATAACTTTTTTATGCAGTGGTCAGTTTTGAGATTTTGGGCTAGTTTACTCCTTCAATATGTGTTCTTTCAAGCTGCTATAAAGAAAATGTTGAAAATATACATTAAGATGTTTATTTTATTACATTTTGTCTACTTGCGGCTGTAAGTTTCTCCCGAATTTACCAGGAAGTTTGCATTCAAACGCGACACGCCGAGCTCCGTCCGTTTACTGAAGTCTGTCATGACCGTTATCATTGTAAAGCTCTGAGTCTCCTGCACAACACTATGTAACCCAAATATGGGCATTTCCTTTCTATCAGTAAGCAATCGTGAATGTCCAAAGGGGGATTTAAAGCTAATGACGAAATCTCATTTAGAGCTATTTAAATCTTTAACTGCCGTTTTCTCAAAATTATTATTATTTTTATTTTTTTGACATTCTCAAGTACAAACATCTCAGCCTATGTTGCACCTGTGTACACCAAACTTTCCAGTTATACAGCAGTATTCTGAAGATATTTTCAGAGGGATTTGTTAATAAATCATTCCTGGCCTGATTTATGTGACATTTTAATAAAAAAAAAATGGCGAAAATCAATTTTTTATGGCTATGGACAGTATATTTTGATTTCCTAGGTAATGAAAGCATATATCCTGAAATCCCTCTGAGTTTTTACTTTCATCTTCTGTGTAAACAAAATGAAAAAAGAATTTTACACCTGGCTTTATCATATGTTCAAATCTATCTACCGAAAATATTTGCAAAATCGTGCATATTTAATGAGATTATGCCTAATTTGCATAATTAAACATACAAATTTCTTAAACTTGTAATACATTTTTTATATATACTTGTGTAAGTAATCAACTGAGGAAGTTTCATGGTGATATCTATTATTTAAAAATGTTACCCTATTCACCTGTAGTGTCTCGCCTTAAGACAATAACATGGTTTGGAAGATGGATTCATGATGTACTCGCTCATTATATACATTTTTTACAAAAAAAGTTACATAGTGTACCTTTAATAGGCCATACAAGTTAGGGCTTAGTAAGAAATGAATAATTTTATTCAGCGAAAATTAAATGGATCAAAAGTAAACACATACTGTATATACTGTTACAAAAGATTTACATTTCATATAAATGCTGTTGTTTTTGAACTTTCTTTTCATCAAAGAATCCTGAAATCACAGTATCTATTAAAGGGATAGTTCACCCAAAAATGAAAATTCTGTCATGAATTGGTGGTTTAGTCCAAATATTCTGAAGAGACTCGATCGCTTTATATGATGAACAAATGTTATTTAGGTTTTTATTCACATATAAACTCACACATCAGTTGTGGAAACGGAAGTTCAAGCATGTTCGCTTGACATGCGAGAACCAATGTGGTTCGTTCTCGTGTTACGCAGCACGTTTGAGCGTCAAGCACGCGAGAACAAACTTAGTGTAATAAGACTAAATTAAATCTCTTCATCATATAAAGTCCAGGAAGTCAATCCAGTTTAAAAACACCCATTAAAATTCCATGCAGCTCATGTCAAACACACTTCAAAGTGCCCTTTAATGCAAACATGAATCAGAGGTCTGACAGGCTCGACGGGGGAAGGATGTACGTTTTAAATCAGTATGATTTAATGATAACCAAATGAATATTAATGCTATTCAAAACTTCGCCACAGACTTCTGGATTTCTCCCTGGTCCTCAAATCCTCACATCTTCACATCTTCATCCTCACAGCCCCATCTTCATCTTCCAATCCAGTCTCACAGGATTCTGTAAAGCCTCAGTTATCCCCAGATATTATTATGTATTTGAATGACACTCAGATGTTCGAGTGGCACAGAGCACAAAAACAGGGAAAAAAGCAATAGGATAAGATATTTTTCATCACAGTGCTGTATGAATATATACGTTTGTGTGATTGTCCTGTACACAACAGGAGCAGAATGAATTTTGTGAAACTGATGCATTGAATGGAGTGAAGTGGAGTGTTTGTACCTTTCAGACATGCAAAGCAAGGTCTCAATGTTTGGCCGTGAACGAAGGGACCATTATTTCTTTTCTTTTTTTGTCTTTTTTTGCAGGTTTCATCAGTGAGTGAGATACATTTTCATATGTTTGCATAGACACTAACATGTATATGAACATTGACATTATCAAAAATGTTACATTTTACATAACTTTAGAGAAGTACAAATGTATACTTAGGCAGAATACTGAATAGGCTGAATTTATTGTATTTAATCAATTAAATAACAATAAGCTTGTATAAAAGTACAATACTGTTCAGATGCTTGAAGTTGGTAAGATTTTATAATGTTTTTGAAAAAAAGTGTCTTGTGCTCACCGAGGCTTCATTTCATCAAAAATACAGTAAAACATAATAATGGGAAATATAATTACAATTTAAAATAACTTTTTTATTAACATTTGTTAAATGTAATTTACTCCTGATCAAAGCTGAATTGTCAGCATCATTACTCCAGTCTTCAGTGTCACATGATCCTTCAGAAATCATTCTAATATGCTGATTTGCATCTCAAGAAAAAATATTTTTAATTATTTTAAATGTTGATTTTTTTTTTTTTTTGTGGAAAACGTGATAGTTTTGTATCTTTTGTAACATGATAAGTGTCACTTTTGGTTAAATTAATGCATCCTGATAAATAAAAGTATCAATTTCTTTTAAAAAAACACCAAATTTTAACAGTAAGGGTTAAAGATTTTAGGCAGTGCTTTTTGCCTTTTCCAAGTGTATGACAAATTCTGATCCCTTTCCCGTTCACATCTTAACCCTCGCATCATCTTCCTCACACTCATCCGTGACAGGGGACCTCTAGATGAGACGAGGGGCCAGAAAGTGAACTTACATTCTAAATGCAGTGGTTTAATGGAGATGTCATCCAGGCCGATGAACACACACAACCCTGTGAGACCTCATAAAGGATCTGCTCTTTACACTCAAACACACAACATCTTGGTTTCCATGAAGTGACAACACCTGACCTTTATCTCCAGGCGAACAGACTGACTCATACTTACACATCAACCTGAAGTGTATTAAACGCATACAGATCGCTCTTCCAGTCTGTTACGTGAGCGTATACAGGCTTTTAATCAGAGCCCTGGCTGTAACGACTCTAACCCTATAAGTGCTGCGGGTCATTCGTGGGACACGTCATCGGACGTATTTTCTTGGATCTAAGAGATTTTTGCCTCCTACTAATCATAAAAAAAGGTTAAAAAGTGCATCTGTTCGCTTGAAGTTCATGACTGCTGTGCCCTTGACAACCATCAGCATTGCATCAACAATGTTTATGCCGTGATACTGCCATAAAGCTCTTTGATATCCTGCAGAAGCCTGAACTACAAAAGATGTTCCATTTTAAAGGAGAAAAGTCATGGGGAGGAGGACGGATAGAGGAGAAGCCAGAGGGAGACAAGAGCAGGGAAGTTTACTGCAAATATATAATGCCAAATGAGAGATTCGTTCAACTTCAAGCTTCCTCTGGCTCTCTATAAGGAAGGAGTCAAGTAGAGTAATGTGTGATTTGCCTCAGGTTCCAGGTGCAATCTCAAGCAGGGGCGACCTACAGTTACTCAAATCCCATTGCTGTCCTGTCACTGCAGTGGCCCTGAGCAAAACACTTATCCCAGGGTTGATCCAGGAGCCTTAGAGTAGCAGGAAAGGGAAATCACTAATTAGATCTCTTTGATATCGCAATTGTTTCGCTTAGACAGCATTGAGATTAGGTGCCGAACAAATAAAGACTTTTACACTCGGGATGGGCGGATTGATCGGGAACTGTCGACGTTTAGCATGGAAATAAATGCGTAACAAGCTTTGAAAAGAAAATCAGTATTAGGAAATAGCGTAGGATTTTAACTCCTTTTTTAACATGCAGAAATGTTACATTTAGTCAAAATTTTGGACAAATTTTCAGCATCGTTACTCCAGCCTTCACTGTAAACCCTAATGTTCAAAATACTGAATTGGTTTTGAGTGGGGTAAACCTTAAATTAAACAAATTAGTTCAATCAAATGAACTTTTATGAGTATTTAGAACTTTCTTTTTCTTTTGAGTTCACAAAACTGACACATTTTAAGTAATGAATTGTTTCATTGTTTTGAATTTTATGAACTAGTGTCTTTTCATTTAGGCAAACTTAAATTTAACTGAAACTGGGCTGGGATTTCTATTTCCCAGCATTCTTTGCCATGACACTCAAAGGGAGAGTAAATGCTCAAATTAAGTTTTATATAATGTTTTTTTGTGCAAGATTAATGTTAAGTGGGAGATTTAGTAGTGTTTAATGTTTTGCTATGCTAATTTAGAAGAGTTTCTATTATGGTTTTTTTTTTTTGGGCAATGGTGACGAGTGGATCATGAGTTTGGTTTGAGAACAGATGTTAAATGTTCTATATTGTCGTACTTATTGCTATGCTATGGTAATGCTATCAAAGCATTGTGTTACCAATTAACAAGTTAGCATTTACTGATTTAGCTAGTAGCCAAGTTTCCACTACTAAAAATATTTAAGTTGAGATTACATGATAATAATTTTAATTAAATGTATGAATTTTCTTACTAAAATGGTTGAAGTTAAGAGCAATTAAAAATCTACAAATAAAAATCTGCCAGTTCTGCTTACTTAAACTTTGAATTTCTTAACTTAAAACTGATTACCTAATTAATTTTTTTGAGTTTTGCCAACTTATTCAGGTTTAGAGTGTTCTGTATCACATGATCCTTCAGAAATCATTCTAATCCGCTGATTTCCTGCTCAAGAAACATTTCTTTATTATTATCAATGTTTAAAACAGTTGTGCTGCTTCATATTTTTGTGGAAACTGTGATATGATTCTTTTATGAATAGAGAACAAAATAACATTTATTTGAAATATAATGTTTTGCAACAATGTAAACATCTTTATCACTTTTTTTTGTTGTTTTTTATTCTTAAAACAAGAATATACTGTAAGTAGGAACATATACTGATACTAAAATATAACAAAATTGAGAACTCCATTAAGTCTAGTAAGATATAAAAAATCTGAGCAATATCGGAGCAAAATTATAGCAGACTGGAGTGTCTATTATTCTTACAGAGCGCTCAGGGGTTAGATGTGTCAAGTGAAATCGCATCAAGACCTCCACGTCAAGAGAATAAAAAAAGAAGCTACATTGAAAATGAAATTTATATTCTATGTCCTTACTTTACATTGTTGAAGCAGCGCTGGTCTTGAGTGTTAAACAAACTGACCCTTGACCTGATCTAACGGTGACATTATTATTATGAGCTCCTGCTGGATTTATGCACTTCATATCAGCCGAGAAAATGAATCCATATTCCTCCCCATTCCCATCTCACAGTTCTGCTGTCACATGTAATTTAGTCTCTAGATAGGATGAATAACTCTTGATGGAGACTAAATCAGATTGTATTAACCAATAATTTCTTTGTGGAATTGTGTTGCAGACATCTGAAACGCTTTCAGATCTGAATTTGATGCTCATTTCCCAGCAGTACTGGTTCATAATGATCTTAGAGCGCCACCCTGTGGTTCACATCGGAATTAAAGCTGTAAATCAGAATTGGCTTCTGTCTTGAGGCAGGCTGTCCAGTTCATCACTTAAGACTTCATTTATAATCTCTGAAGTAACATCTTATTTATCTGTCTTATTTTGAATTTGACCTTAATGCTGAGCCTGCAAGCATGAATTGAATTCATATAAATCAGAAAAGGGTAAAACCTCTCTCAATTTTCTGCGTAATCTCCCCGAGATTAACGTACTGAATGAAGACTGTAAAACCATTCCCACCATCTCTAATCCCTCTTATCTTCAAAAGCACCTTCCCATTTCACAGCAGGAGGAAGACCACGACTGAATTTCTGACAGGCTTCAGATCGGCCTGTGCTCAGAATTAGATTAGCAGAGAATGTGGGTCCATGAGTGCACTGACCCCAGACCAGCTCATAATCAGGATGAGGCGAGACTAGTGTTACGACTCATGCAGGAAGCTGGAATCAGAGACCAGACTCACTCATGTAGAACAGTGCTGCCTTTCCTTATCCTTCCCTTATGGGTGAATCTTACAAAAACATGTCCGAGTCACATTTCACCGCAAAATCAAATTACCAAAAAAGATATATTTTGCTTAAAGAATATTTTGCTTGTTTGTATTTTTGTGGTTGTTGGACACAAGAAGTGCAAATACATTTAGAAATAATATATTAAATAAAATATTTTGTATAAATTATATAAGTAGAATTTAAAAATGAATATATATATAATTATTCAGTAAGATTTTTTATATGCTTACCAAGGCTAATTTTTTTAATGAAAAATACAGTAAAAACAGTAATATTGTGAAATATTTAAAATAATTGCTTTCTGTTTGAAGTGTAATTTATTCCTGTGATGCAAAGCTGAATTCTCAGTGTCATTACTCCAGTCTTCAGTGTCACATGATCCTTGTAAATATATAATTTCTTTTGATTTACTTTTCTCAGTCCCATAGTTTCCTTTTCCTTTCACACCTGGAGTGTCTATCTCTCCATGACCTTTTCATAATCCTGTTCCAGTCATACACTGATTTGTGTTTTTGTGTTAAAGGTCACATGCTACAGTATATCCCACTGAATATATTTTCTTATCAAACAGTCCACTGAGTCCATTACAGCCTTCTATCCCCTCAGACAAAAAAAAAAAAAAAAAAAAATCCATTAACATCAAGATAAATTTAATAGCAGAGATATTCTGACATTCTCACACTTATTTTTTATGCAGTGTGAATATACACAAATCAGATTTGATTTTTAGCATGAACTACTCCTTTAATACCAGATGCCGTCTAAATCTCTACACCTTTCCTGCATTGCCGTGAGACTGTCATTGACTGTAGTACGGTGCGATGTACCATCCATCAAGCACACTCCATTAATCCAGCACTGTGTGCCATCATGGTGGATATCAGCTCCACTGAACTGAGCAAAAGGGAACAATACGCTCTTCATTATGACTTCTATTATTTGAAGGAAGCATCCCGGTTGGGTGAAATAGAATGGATATGATCGAGAAAGACCCCTAAAGAGAAATAAAATGTGCAAATAGGATTCCATGCTTGATGCTTTCTCTATTTTCCTATTTTCCAGAGCCATTATTTGTTGGGATATTCACGTGTGTGTGTGTGTGTGTGTGTGTGTGTGTGTGTGTGTGTGTGACTGTGTGTGATCAGATGACTGACTGCAAGCGATATGACACTCCATTAAATCAGTCAGACTTCAATGACTGTTTAAGTAGCATTTCAGTGTTGTCATGTGATTTTGTGCACTCTAGTCCCATTATGAGGTTATTCTCAGCTATAAATCATCACTTTATCCATTTACAACCATTAAGCTAATTTAGGTTGGCTTTTTAATGTCACTAGTTCTCACAGATAAATAAACAATCAGAAGAAACTCGTCACAGGCTGTTTTTAGAGGATGTGTCCAACATGTTTCCACTTTGAATATGAATGTTGAGCATCAGTGAACTGCATTTCTTCACTGGAATAACATCTGTGAGGGGGGAATTTGCAGGTTTGGCAAATCTTTTAAGGTCTATTGCTTATTTTGTCAGTTTCTGCTGCATGTAATAAATACAATTTTTATTACTGAATACATCTGCTTCAATACACGTTTGACTTAAAGGGATAGGTCACCAAAAAAAAAAAAAAAAGTAAAAAAAAAAATTTTTTTTTTTAGCTTGACTGTCACATTTCAGTTCACTTTTATTATATGGAACTAAATGGCCAAAACATTCTACAAAATCACTCCTTTCATGTGTAACAGAGGCAGTGGCGGTCTTAACATAGAGGCATAGGTAGGCGGCTGCTTGGGGCCCCCTACCAGCGGTCGTAGTAGGGGGGCCCCCAACCAACCTCAAAAAAAGAAAAGAAAAAAAGAAAAGAAAAAGCCCCTTATCATCATGAACGCTTCAAAAGCATGGTACATTTTATTAATATTCTTAAGAAATACGTTGAAACGTTGAAGTAGTTGTTAAAATTTCCAGTTAATGGTCATCTGTACCTACACATACACCCCCTACTTTCACAATGAAATGGACTAGCCCGTAATTGTGCGCGGCGCGAAAGATAAACACGCAGTGTGACAGGAGGACTGGGAAGTACAAAAACAGAGACGAAGCAAGATGAGTCTAAACCATAGGTCTAAACGTGAAAATGAAAAGTTTCCCAAGCGGCTCAAATAAAAAAAAAAGCGAAAAGACACTGATAAGTATTTGGCAACGCTGCCTAAAGATTACAAACTTTTTTACGGCTACTGTTGGGGATACAGACAGGAAGAACAATGTCCAAAGCGATGAACATGCTGCTAGCTGTGAAGTGGCTCTAGGTGAGGATAACGTTAACACACTCACATGGATATACGTGGATTTGCTTAGATCCAAATGCAGTGCACTTCTCCCCAGTTCGTCCCTCTTACCCCCTCTCACTCACTTAAGTTACTATAAATACTGTTTTGGCGCTTGTAAATGTGACGTGACCCGATCATCTCAACTAGCTAATAGTAAATAAAAACGAATGAACAATGTTGAAAGATACAGTTCAACTTAGCGAAATTCCTCATACATAATATTGATCAATCAGTGTTTTTCAACAGCGGAAAGGGGTCAATAAAACAGCTGGAGAACAATTGTCACATAACATTTACCTCAGGAAAGCCAATTAATGACCATAATATAGGCTATAGCAGGTTTGTTGGCTAGAAAAAAAGAGCTATATAGAGTATTTTGCTAAATATGTGTACTATACATATTTAATATATTTTTACTTATAATGCATTTTTATTACAATAAAAACTTTAATGATATGTTTAATTTGAGATATTTTTAACCTTAAATAATAATACTACCAGCTGATAGGGCTCTCTGTATGTTTACAGCATTATGTGAGTTTTTTTTTCTTGAGAGAAATTAACGCCTATCTTGTGTACCTAATATTTATCCAAATGAGTCAATATTGAATCAAATCACAAGAATTGAATTGAAATCGTGAAATTTGTGTCAAGCAATAATAATAAAAAAATTTAGCTTAGCAGAAATTGTACCATGTGAACATTGTAACATGTTTCTGTTTAGTTACTAAAATGTTTTGACAATCACAAAACTTATTGTGATGCAAGATTTTTCAGGTGATATCTGAAACCTTATTCTCTGTTGGGTTCCATCGTAACTATTAGTTTGTGTAGTGCTACTGTCTGTGTGTTCTCTGCTTTCCATCTTCATTTTGGTATAAATAAGTGTATGCAGGGTTTAAAGGGGAAGGTTTTTTTTCACCTCTCCAACCTTTACTTCCCCGTAGATTAGCCTTACCTGCCTATTCTTTACCTACCATTCAGTCGGTACAATATTTTTTTCGTTCTATTTTAAAGATCGAATGGGGGGCCCCATATATACCTTCGCCTTGGGCCCCCAATTTGCTAAATCCGCCACTGAACAGAGGACAGAAAGTCATTCCGGTTTGAGATGACTACTACACTACATGACTAAACTATAAGAATTTTTTGGGGTTGAACTGTTCCTAATTAAAGATCATTAAAGAATATATCAACTTGAGATTTCATATATCTTTACACCTCAACACCTCAAATCACATCAACATGATATTCTGCAACATGTTCTTTGTGATTTATTAAAGGCGCTGCATTGCATTATCCAGAAGATGGCAATGTTGTGTTTCCAAATTTCCTGCAACTGTCTACATGTACATGCTATACAGATGTTTGATATAAGCAGTTTTACAGAAAATGCATGAGTCTACATTGCAATTTAGAGTGATCTGTTATCAGAGGTGACTGTGTCCAACTCCAAGATAATATATGTGTCCATATATCAGAAATGTACAGTTCTAAGATAAAGCAAATCATGCAGTAGCTAACATCATGTGTGTATATATATATACATATATTATATGTTAGCTAATTGCATGATTTGCTTGTCATGATTATCTTGATCACTCTAAATTGTAATGTAGACTCATGCATTGATATATATATGTGTGTGTGTGTGTGTGTGTGTGTGTGTGTGTGTGTGTGTGTGTGTGTGTGTGTGTGTGTGTGTGTGCGTTCAAAAAACGCTTATTTTCCACAAGATATTTCTCAAAATATATACAAATATCCAGATGTTCATTAATTTGTACCCCTCTTTCTCTCTTATTTTCAGTTACTTCAAGTCAGAGCTGTTTTCACTTCTGTCAAAAGATCAATGTTCATATAAAAATGCACTTTCAAATGAGATCAGTTGGACATGTTGATGATATTATAGAAAACCATTAATTGCTCCTGCCTTATTAAAAGCGCAGTAATTGGTCATGTTTAAAGTAGGTCAGGATATGCACATATTGCCAGCATTGTTCTGGTATCTTTCTCAGTCGGATCGTGAAAAGTACATTTTCGATGCTATTTTGGTCAGAAACAACCCACACACACTGATAGCCATGCACTCACTGACAGCTAACTGAATAAATCACACATTATAAGAAGTGTAGGACTGTACATTTTCTTTCTCTGTCTCCTTAACAACACAATCCCTTGCAGCAGAAAATAATATGATCACAATCAAGATCGTGGTTCACAGAGATGAAAATTGTGGGGGGGGGGTTTTAAGGAAAAGCAGGCGTGATTGCATCCCTAACCTGAGGGTTTTATATAACTCTATGCAAATGTTTGGATCATATAAATAATCCTGAATGTGAGGAGAGAGTGATGCCAGTTTGTGATGAAATTGGATACTGGCAGCTTTTCTTTCCTTTATTTCTGAGAAACTCAGGCATTCTGGCATGGATTTGAATATTGTATCACACTTTTTAGTTTTTGGAGAAAAGGCTCTTATGTGTAATGAAGACTGCAGTATTGATAGGCTATTGTAGACACTATTTTTGTTGTTGTTGAAATAAATGTTTTAAAAAATACAAACTGTACACATAAATATTAAATTAATTGAAAAAATGTTTTGTTTAAGTTATTATGAAAGAAGTTCGATGTAGAATATAGAGAATCCGTTAAAAATCCCAGAACTGAGAGGTTCTGGGAGATCTAACACGTTTATAAATGAGGAAAAATGTAAAGAGACATAGATAATAATTTAGTCTATTTTTTAAATTATTATTATTGTTTTGCATAAACTGTAGGCCTACTTTAATGGCTTATAATAATATGTGTCATCATGTAGGACTATTATTACTTTTTGGTCTATTACTTAAATAGGTGCATGCAATTATTACTAATCGGCATTACTGCTAAATAGCAGAAAACTAATTAAAAATATATATATATTTTTATTAATTAGTGCGAAAACATGCGAGTTCGTTGAAATTACAAATCCTACCATAACGAAGGTTCATGAATATTAATGACAACGTGCTGACGTTCCTTGGTAACCTTCCAATGAGGAAGACTGGATCTTGAATATTAATCGCTAGTGCTGACGGCGCGTGCTTGCGTCCAATCCTAAATGACTGTATCATGAATATCATTAAACAAGCCGTCACCGTTGTTGGAGCCTCCTCTTATCTAGATATAAGCACCCCTTTCGAAACCACAGTAATGGTACCGTCTGTTGGTTCGTTGGTCTCGTTTTCTTACCTTTAGAAAAAGCAGCTCTGTTTCTGTTTGTCCAAATTCGCAGCTGAGCTTCGGTCTAATCTTCCCGAGCGCGAGCAGGATTTTCAAGCCGTCAAACTGGAGCCGTTCAGAATGACCATGTTTAAAGGGAAACGTCGAAATCACCGGTGTGAGTTTACGACCATCAGTGTAACTTTGAGAATGTGTTGTTTTGCATTCAGTGCATGTCTCTTTATTAGCATAAACTCGCAACTAGTCATGGAAAGCTTAATATTGGTAAACAACGGCATGTATATTTGTATTTCTTCCACGTCATTCTCACCTGTTCAGTTCAGTTGCATGTTGGTAAATTCTCAGTGCTGTGCATGAGGAGTAGAGATACACATGTCTACAGGGGCATGTCACATCTGAAAGATAAGAAACATCCTCATAATGCTGATGTTAGATTCAGTTGAATCCGTAGGTGCGTTCCAGTCGACCGTAAGTGGACTTCTTCTTCTACTCCGCCATCTTAAAGGGACAGGTCACCCAAAAATCATCGTTGTCATCGTTTACTTACCCTAATGTTGTTCCATACCTGTATGAGTTTCTTTCTTTTGGTGAACACAAAAGAATATATTTTGAAGAATGTTGGTTAGCAGATAGTTGATGGTAGCCATTGACTTCAATAGTATTAGTTTTCCTACTGTGAAAGTCAGTGGGTGCCATGGACTGTTTGATTACCAACATTCTTTAAAATATTTTAGTTTGTGTTCAGCAGAAGAAAGAAATTCATACAGGTTTGGAACAAATTGAGGGTGGGTAAATGATGACAGAATGTTATTTTTTTGGGTGAGATTCCAACCTGAAGGGAGCGAACATGTTCAGTTCGAAGGGCACTTTTTATTGAAAATAAATGCCTTTCTGATGTTATTAGTGATGGGAAGTTCGGATCATTTTACTGACCTCGTTCATCAAATTGAACAAATCTTTTTTCGAGTCATTTCGTTCATTTAAGTGGCTTTAAATGTTATACTTTTAGCAGCCAAATTCCCCAAACACATCCACTTACGCAATCTTGATATTCTGAATCAAGAAATCATTATAATGCAATCAAAAATAATTCACAGGAAACATAAACAATTACTTTACCTTCCGAGTCTTTCGTTCAATTGTCCAAGAAATTATCGCGATAAACGATAATATTGTCGTTCTGAGACCATTTTCATTTAATATAATTATAATGGCATAATAATGCAGGTACACCTTTTCAACGATCTATAAACTTTTATTTCTAAAGAATATTAAACATTGAAAACGGAAAACATTTTAAATATCCAAAAAAATGAACAAAACAACCAAAAACAATGAAAGCAATGGACTCTTAGTGTCTGTTAACAAAATAAATGTCTGTTAATAAATAAAATGAAACAAAATTGCACTTCAAAAAATATTAAACATTAGGCTTTAGACATTATAGTCTATAGTGATACATTCCATAACAGGCAAAACTGACAGTTAGGACCTTTGTAAACAAATAAAAAAAAGCCTCAACAAGCCATATCGCACAATTTTGCACTGTTACTCCTGTTACTTTGTCCTCCTGTTACTTTGTCAAGTGATTGTGTACTGTCGGGAAGACAGTTCCCACGCACTTTATTGCATGCTACGCACTGAAAATACTTGGTTAGGATTAGGGGTGAGGAGTGCGTGCGTATTACACGCTATAAAGAGCGTATCACATGCACGCAAAAACTATTTTTGGCGTATAAATGGCACGAGAAATAACATTCGTGGTATAGATACGCATTTTCATGTGATCGGGCTCGCTGTCGCAACTCACAACTAGCGTCTTCTCTCTCTCCCGGCAGTCTCCTCAAACAGTCCCGCCGGCGCTTTCCCATACAAAGACCATGTGACTGACAAGCGCCGCGGCGCCGCCTCCCCACACAAAGACCACGCAACTGACAACAAGAGGGTTCACTCCTCCTATACGCTAAAGAACCGACCGAGAGTGGTCATCCAGTCTCTTTGGTAGAGAGAGAGAGACGAGGAAAACAAACAAGCATGCAAATGGAATTATCGCGGCCGGAAAAATTATCAAGCTCATTTTTTTTATCGTGCGATTAATCGACTTATCGACTATCGCGACAGGCCTAACGAATCGTTCATGAATGACCCATTACTAGATGTTATATGTGATGAGAAAAGGAAGTTGAGCAAAAGGCGAATTTGTACACGCGTCAAAGCTTTCTGCCACTCGCCTTACCCCAACACCATTGCTTCTGTTGACAACATAGCGTCTTCTGTAATGTTGTCTGGCCCAACCAGACTTTAGTGGGCGGAGTTAGTGTAAATAGCCTCTGCCAACAAGACAGACTATCTTCATTTATTTGACTTAATTTACCTCAGGAATGTTTACTATGCAGCTCGTGTGGGAAAGAAAATACACAAGATGAGACCGCTACAATTATTAAGACCATTAATGAAGAACCATAATGATCCATCATTTTCATAATGAATGACAATTACAGTACAGCTTGAAATTTGTTAATAGTCATTTAATAGCTGCAATAGTCAATTAAATATACAATAAAGTCTAATAAACATGTTTAGGAGTAGGGAACAATGAACACTGCGTACTAGGGAGTCTGTCAATCGGAACGCACCATGTGTTTTAAGTGATCGCATGTGTGATTGTGTTACCTATTGAAACCCTTGTCAACTGTATTGTGTATATAATTGAAGCATGATGGATGTTTTGGTATTTTGGGCTATTCAGGAGCTGAAAAGATTCATCTTGAGTAAATGGACTGTCATTGTTCTCCTCTAATGTTACATTGAGCCAGGATCAATTGAGCAATTTAAAGTGTCATAAAAAATCCCTTAATAATTCCTTTCATGACCATTCATTGTCCTCCTCCTCCTCCTCATAATCACCGTCATCATCGTCGTGATCGATCTATGCAGATAGTCTATTATATCAGTAACTAAACCTCTTGAGATGCATGTTAAACAGTGGCTTTGTGCACATAATGTGTGCTATGTGGATAGTCTGCTAATTACTGTTAGTTTAGATGGTTAGACAGTCATTTTTATGCATGCTGCCTTAATGAGCTTATCTTTATCTTGTGGTGATATCTCAAATTTTATAGTGCATAATTTATATTTTTATTATTTATAGTGCAGCATTTTTTAAGGTAGTCATTTTGTTTATTAAATGTGGTTGTCTCTCCTTAATACCTAAACTGTGACCATATGGCATCCTAAAACAGAGTGACAACCATATTCGACTGCTGTGTGAGCGTATCTGTGCATCATCTATGCAAATTCTCATATTAAACAGCAGCTATATCTGTATCTTTGACTCCTAAAACTAGCACGTTCTAAAAGTAGACATTTCTAAATTTATGATTAGCCCCACACTACTTTGTATCCCTCCTGACATTCAGATGTGGATTAGGAGGCGACGGCTTATAAAAATGATCTAAATAGAATACCAGAGTTGTTTTTACTGCTCAGTTACTACTAATAAAGATATTTAATTGCACCATAAAAAAAAAAAAAATTTTATGAAATCTCCCAGTTCATAATAGCTGTTCTCACTGGGCCTGTTGTGTGCCGTGTGATAACCCTGTCAGTGCAGGTTTATAGATCTCAGAGTCTCATTGCACATCTGACGGATGGATTTGACCTGGTCATCCCCGACCCACTGGGCTGTGAGGAATGGGGTTGTGACTGTGACGCTGATGAGTGTGGATTTGCTCCCAACAGCTTTTTACATTTCACGAGAGTTCCTTATAGACGCATGTCCTCTTGCCTCAAACAAAATGGCATTTCCATTTTGAGAAAATGGTAATATAACGCTCATGTTTTTGTGTTTGCACAAGCTTTATTAATATTCATACTAGAGTATAGTTTGTTTAATCCTAACTAAACTCCTCTTATTGAGATGTTCTTGTCAGTTAATTGATTTATTTCATCTAAGTGCGCAGCTGCATCATAAATATATTAGTCATATATATTAGATCTGTCAACATCACTTTATTGTGTAATTCATTGCTTCCTGCTCTGATCATGTAAATTCACACAGCCCAGCTGTTGTACCTGTTGGTGCAATTCAATTCCAGCTATAGGTGTGTATGGCAGATTTCTTACTAGTGCTATAGATGGATTATTTCAGCAGTGACAGGAGAAGACACTGAATGAGTGGAAAAGCTGTATGAGACATCCAGTCAAAAAAATAAAGTGTCCTTGGGTTGTAAATGGAAAAAGATTGAGCTTCCCCAAGACTAAAACACGTGCTTTCTGTCACTATGTGCTTCCCGTTCTTAATTTTGTGGAAATCCCAGTCAAGCAGAATGCAGGCTAATTCGAGTAACAGGCCCAATGCAAGGGCACTTGATCGGTTTTCTGGTTCAAATACTCTAGTTTATGAACTAAATTCCTCCAATATAAAATGGTGTGCACTTCCATAAAATTCTGTTTAATTTAGAGTAAAAATTGGCAGCTGTGGTTGACAGAAATGGGCAATTGTGGCAATACCTTGTATTTCTGTACTTATAAGGTTTGGTTTAGGGTTAGTTGCATGTAATTATGCATAATTTATAGTAAGTACATGTAACAATGACACTGTAAAATAGTGTTACTCATTTTTTTACGTAAAAGTACATGTATTGTCTCTAGATATGATAATTTTATAGTGATATAATGAACATTTTTTCATTATTTTCTTTTTTTTTTCCTCCTTTGTTTTACTTCATGTTAACAGATCACGATCCTAACTTCAAACTCTTTAAATCCTAGCTGGACGATGAATACTGTGGTTTCGTTCTAAAATCTCTCGCTGATCTGGGGTTCAAAGCATGGAAACAGGATTTCGTTAGGATATTTTGCTGTAACTGATTTAGTGCAAAGGAAAATTCCTCAGCCCGATTATCATCAAAAGGCATGATCGTTTCATACGGCTGGATTATCAGAGAGAATCCGCACGGGAGATGTTTGTGTTTGCTGTAGCTGCTCACATCTCGCCATATGCGTCTGATCACCGGCTATAAGCCCGTTAACACCACAAACCCTCAGGCGCCTGCAGTGCTTCATTATTTACTCATTTAAAGTTTGTGCTTGTGCTTGATGTTTTGGCTTCATATTGTCTGCAGCAGAGTTATGTTACAGAGGTCTCTTCAGATTTAGGGCTGGATGACTTGGTCATACTCTATAGATGTAACTTCAACTTCAAGAAATAAAGCTGTCCTTGTTTGAGAGGTCTGCGCAGATGAGTGTTGCCAGACGTGGAACATCTAATTAGGTCAGTAAAGGAATTTTAAATGAATGCATAAGTAAACCACATTCAACTCTGCCGAAAATCTCTACATGTAGACCCTTTCGTGGTCGCTACATTTTCTGTTAAAGGAAAAGTTCATCCAAAAATGAATAATATCATAATTTTCACTTACTTTCATGTTGTTGCAAAACCATTCGACTTGCTTTCATCCATAGAAGACAAAACAAGATGTTCGCAGCATGCTGCCCTTTTAATCAGGGGTTGTCAATTTGTAAATGGCTCCTTAAAAGTAGATGAGATTAGATGCTGTGTTTTCTTGAGAGAACAGTGAGAAAGATGAACATACACTACACGTATCAAATGCATCAACTTAATTATAGGTATACCTCCTGCTGAATATCAGGATTTAAACAGATATCCTATGGAGATGTTGCAGAGTCTATGGCTGGTAGAGAGAGAGAAAGAGTGTGTGTGTATATCTTACTTTCACTGTGACTTTCAGATGTGACAGTGTGCTAAGTGGAAGAAAATGAAGGTTTGGCTGTAAGTAGCAGTCTGCTTGCTCTTCTCTTTAGCAAGCAGCAAAACAGATGGCAACTCAGGATAAATCAGCACCCAGCTGGGGTGTGTATGGATGGATGGATAGATGGATGGATGGATGGATGGATGGATAGATGGATGGATAGATGGATGGATAGATGGATAGATAGATGGATAGATAGATAGATAGATAGATAGATAGATAGATAGATAGATAGATAGATAGATAGATAGATAGAATTAAATAAAATAAAGATTAGAATTTTATTTTATTATTGTTACATTGCATTGTAAGTGGTATAATGCACAGTCATATCTTCATGTTTTTTTGTCAGTTGTGTATTTCCTCCACTACATTCCCAGTTGAGAACAGAATAAAAGTGCACAAGCGTCGCTTTAAATTAAGTTTGATTCCATTCACTTCCCATTCATTCTGCACATATTTCAGTTTCACCAGTCACCCCTTCTCTCTCCTTTTCTGAGAAACCATTTAAAGTTCCCCAGTAGTCAAACATTTTATCCCTTAAAACTCATCTTTGATCACCAAAATTACATATTTAAAGGTTTTTCCTTGAAAATAAAATTATTCATGCCTTATAATAGCTTGAATGTATTTGATACACATGGTTTGTATTAAACCATATTAAAAACACCACATAGACATATAAACAGCTTGATTTTCACCAAGGGGGACTTCAAGTATTTTGATCTCAGAAATGCTTGCATCTTAATACAGTGGTTCTTGAATTGTTTTACAATGGACGTCAAGGGGTGACCATGAATTGCATATTATAGTGAACTGCAAAGTCCCCCCCAGTATCCAGAATTGCATGACATTGGCTGAATAGGAAAATTACCATTTTGTAAATACATTATTATGTGTTGAAGTGTGATTTACTGAACACACACTGGGACAAAAATTGCAGTAGTATTAGCCTAGTGAACAAAATACAATGGAGTTTGATTAGATGCATAACTGAAGGTGTTTCTCCTAATTTTAAAAGCCTATTTATATTGCTATCCAACTGTGATATTGTGAAATATTATTACAATTTAAAACGACTCTTTTCTGTTTTATGGGTATATATATATACATATGTGGTTAGTTGCATCATTTTCAGTTTCCCTGATGTCCACGACCATACCAGAACAAACCTGTTAAAGTGCTGTTTTAAAGGTTCCTAATTTTGTTTTGGAGGTCTTCTATAGCTTTAGGTGCATCTGATGTCTATTCTCACAGTGTCTAAAATGGTTTGATAATTCAGTCTCTCTAAGCCCCTCCTTTCTGAGAGTCTACTCTGTTCTGATTGGTCAAATGGCCCAGTCTGTTGTGATTGGTTTACTCTGCTCTGATTGGTCAGATGGCCCAGTCTGTTGTGATTAGTCTACCACTTACAGTGTGTGTTGGAAACATCTGATTCACAGTGATAAAGAACATTTACTATAGTGTCGGTTTTATGGTAATATCCGAATATGGTAATATATGGAAAGGTAACATCCGGAAAAGCATAATGGGGCACTTTAATAAACCAGAGATACAGAGTAGATACTGACCTCATCATTTCCTCTTAGTGAACTGGTCCTCTAAGGTCAAACTGAGAAGAGATCGGACAAGGTGGTGGAAGATGCAAGTTGTTCTTCATAGAGAGGGGAAAAAAAGAGCATGATATACAGAGAGAACCACAAATCAAAAGCAGCTTTTCGTTCTTGAGGGTTGTTGCCTGTCAGGTTAAAATTGTTACACTCATGAGGTTCCACTAACGTTTGACAACCCAATGTGTTTTGTCTTTATTTTGAACAGTATATTGAACAGTGTATATAATTTTGTGCTTGTGAAAAAGTGTGCTATATAAAAAAGTGTGCTTGTGCTTTCTTTAAAATAAGTACCAATCAGTTTGATAATTTTATCGAATGCAGTGACATTCATGTTATTCGTTATTTTTTTATTTTACTTTTTGGAACCACTCTAAACACTGCTTATGTTAAATAAAAAATGTTTGTGAATAAGACCTTGGTATCTCCTTTGAAAATAGGGCTGGTTTCAGTTGCTGCGGATGTCTCTTTGTGAGTACCCGTCTCAATGGAAAGCTTTCATGATGTTTCGATCCAAACAGTGAAAAAGAGCCACTCCCCCCCTCAGCCAGCCCAGGGTTCAGGACCACGGAGAGCTCCTCTCGGCTCGGCCTGTCTCCAGGCAACCATTACAAATTCCAATGAGCGGATGCAGATGAAATGAGAAATTTCCCTCGTGTCCACAGCTATGACCCTTTTGTGACTACCATCAATCAGCGTAAAAATGAAAAATAGATGTCACTCTGCTGCATCTTTTTCCTTTATTGGACAGATACCCTTGCACAGGTGACGCATACATCTGAAGCAAGCAAACAGATGCTTTATCAAATGGAAATCGGAACCTGATTTTTCCTAAAAGTATGATGCTTATTCTGCTGTCTGGAGTGAGTTTGGCTAGACCGTGTGTGAGTCACTCAGTGCTTTCTGAAAAGGCTTCATGTTTCCTGTCATATTTTATCCTCTCGATTTGATCCTATAACACCAGTCGCAACAGGCTTTGTAAACATTGAAACAAATATATCCTTGTTTGCTTGTTTTGCCGCTGTCATTTTAAAATTGTGTTTTCGAATGTGTCTGGAATCTTTAAAGGGACACTTCACCCATTTGCATTAAGCTTTGCATTGTTAGAAACCCAGTCATACTATTGAATGGTCATGCAACATTTTTTCATTTTCCCCCGAGACGAGAGAAATCTGTATTTACCTCTTTACACTTCCTCCTACAATGACGCAAAAATCGTCATTTTGCGTCATTGTAGGAGGAAGTGTAAGAGGGGGGGATTTCTGTTAAGACTACAAGCACTAGATCCACCCTTTCAAACCCGCCCATAGGGGGTTGGACCTAATGCGCTAACAGACCTATCACAGATCAGTGCGAGTGCGTTTGATTTCAATGGCAGAAACCTGCACAAAACATGGACGAAGAAAGCTGAGTAGTAGGGGTTACCATACTCTATTTCCCGGACATGTCCGGCCGTCGAGATCGACAAAAATGTCCGGGATTCAGCTTTTGCTTTCTGCGGTCGCCATCCATTGTTTACATGCTCACCTTTTGTTTCAATCTAACTGAATTCACCCCGATTGGTGAATCTGAATGTAATGTTTACATGAATGCTAAACAAGTGATCGGTTGATTTGCGTTTTAACATTGCTAAGAAAATACCCGCACCTCCGTGAGAGATAGCCCATGAGACCGGTGCATCTCACAGGCGCGCTCATCAGTAATCACAGTAATACAGGGAGCAGGACGAGGCTAGCGCCGCGGGAGAAAGACGCGAGGCCGGTGGCGTGATCGGTTGAAAGACGCGAGGCCGGTGCCGTGATCGGTTGATGTGTGTTTTACCATTGCTAAGAAAATACCTGCTCCTCCGTGCGAGATACGAGAACAGTGCCTCACAGGTGTCGGTCGTCAGTAATCACGCCACCGGCTTCGCGCCGTTCTCCCGCGCCCCTCAGCCTCGTCCTGCTCGCCACAGTAAACATGATGAATGGCGACTGTAGAACGCAAAAGCCGAATCCCGGACATTTTGGGCAAACTCGTCACAGAGACTCACTCGTAGCCTAGCCTTGCCTTGATGTTTTTGTTCTCAACTGCGCTGTCTTACCGGTAGGCGTGGCTTGGGAGTGGCCTTGTAGTGCAGCGAAGCAAGTGCATTCTGGGAGTTGTTGTCTTTCATCCACATAAGCCAAAAATACATTTTCTGGCTTTTCTCAGTCTAGAAAGCTCCAAATTCAAAAATAATTTCACATTTCTTCTACATAAATGACCCACTTTCAATACACATTCATGTCTCCACGGGTGAAATGACCCTTTAAAACAGCAAACTACATTTCTATTTAAATTGTAGATAGTATACATACTGAGCGGTATACATTGAGCAGTATGTGTGTTTTTTATTTTAACATTGCCATTCTGTTTTTATTATTATTATTATTATTATTATTATTATCATTAGAAATGTTTTTATAAGAACAAATATGGTAACATTTAAAGCTATTATATGTATTTCTTTTCGCCACTAGGGGTCGCTAACCTCTTACAATAACAAAGGCATATGTTGACGGCATAAGCAGAATTATGGAACTTGCCGTCATGCCGAAGGATCTAATAATGTTTATGGATGAGTGAATACATTGATGAAACTAACTATCTAACTTACCCCCGCAAGTGCTGAATAATACTCGCACAGGCCAGTTTATTAGACAAATGAAACTTGTGAGGTAACGCAGCGCTGTTTCACTTGGTCTGCACTATCACACTAAACTGCATTTGAGTGTGTTAAAAATTATAATGTTATTCTATGTGTGTGTTTATCTGTATGAGACTAGCAGTAAGCTAGATCAACATTAGAATAACATACTGATCATATTCTAACATTTCATCATGTTGAGCTATATAACATTGTGTAACGGGGTTCAGATGTTACGGGAAGAAGGAGGCGGGAACCGGCGGACATTCAAACATATTTAATAAATAAATACACAAATACAAAAATGAAAGTAAAAGCCAGCAGCCCCTCACGGACGACTGCTGGCAACACAAACCAAAAACAAAACATCAACTAAAACACAGGCCTGTCCTCTCTCGCTCTTCACTGTTGTCGCTCCTCCTTTATGCCTCCGCTCCTCCGTGAGAGATGCGAGACCGGTGCGTCTCACAGGTGTAGCTCATCATAATTACGCCACCGGCCTCGCGCCGTCCTCCCACGGCCCTCGGCCTCGTCCTGCTCGCCACATACCCCCATCGCCCCTCGCAGGCCGGGGGGTACCACCGAGGCTGCGCCTACTCCCCCCCCCCCCCCCCCTCCCCGGGGGGACCGATCACGGCGGCTGCGGTACCTGGGGGTATGGACAGACGAGGCGAGAGTACAGGAGACGGAAGCATGAGGAGCGACAGAGACGAGAGAGGGGAGAGAGAAAAAAAAAAAAAAAACTTGATCCGGTTCCCACAACGCGCTGCCATCCGGCCCGCCACCCGCTGGGCGATCTTCTCCGCGGTGCCTGGCGGTGACGCTGGATAGACCTCGGTGGACGGCACGACACTCCTCCGCCGCCTGGTGGACGGCGACGGCTCCTCCAGGTTCGGGCAGTCGGCAGGAGTCCCCCGTTCCCTGCTCCTCCCCGTCATGGCGGATGGCAGCAGGCTCCGGCCCACGGCGAACGGCGACGACTCCTCCGCTCCCTACCGGACGGCAGCCGCCCCTCCAGCACCCAGGCGGCCAGCAGCGAGCTCGTCCGTCCCCCCGGCAACTCACTCCAGCGCACCGCCTCGAGCGTCCATGGCGACGGAAACTGCCCGCCATGCTCGATGGCACCGCGGATTCCCAACAGCGGCAAGGGCTCTTTGACAGCGCGTTCCTCCTCCTTCCCGGGTTTCGGCACCAATGTAACGGGGTTCAGATGTTACGGGAAGAAGGAGGCGGGAACCGGCGGACATTCAAACATATTTAATAAATAAATACACAAATACAAAAATGAAAGTAAAAGCCAGCAGCCCCTCACGGACGACTGCTGGCAACACAAACCAAAAACAAAACATCAACTAAAACACAGGCCTGTCCTCTCTCGCTCTTCACTGTCGTCGCTCCTCCTTTATGCCTCCGCTCCTCCGTGAGAGATGCGAGACCGGTGCGTCTCACAGGTGTAGCTCATCATAATTACGCCACCGGCCTCGCGCCGTCCTCCCACGGCCCTCGGCCTCGTCCTGCTCGCCACACATTGATTAGATTTCTGTACATTTGCTCACCTTTACATTTGCTCATCTGTCAAGTCGAAGTTTGCCACAGACGCGGAGCTCTCGGAGATCTCGAAAACGCCACGCTGATAATAATCCTCGTTTTAGTTCTCCTTTTGTCCCAAAGTCTGCTTGCCGTGGTTCATAATGTTTGAACGAAACAACAACAGCGTGAGCGTGCCGCTAGACGTAACGCAGTTGTCCACGTCTGTCGCCATGGTTACTGTGACAGTACGAGCGGAAACCAGGGATAAGGCGGATATTACGTCATTGACGGGCGATAACTATGGAAGCTTGTTTCCGCCACAAAATTAAAAAAAATAAAAGATAATTGCGACTTTTTATCTCACAATTGCGAGTTTACATCTCGCAATTCTGACTTTATTTCTCAGAATTGCGAGATATAAAGTCAGAATTGCGTGTTTTAAAGTCGCAATTGCGTGTTATAAAGTCAGAATTCTGACTTTTTTTCTCGCAATTGCGACTTTATATCACGCAATTCTGACTTTATATCTCAGCATTCTGACTTTATATCACGCAATTGGGAGATATAAAGTCAGAATTGCATGATATAAAGTCGCAATTGCGTGTTATAAAGTCAGAATTGTGAGATATAAACTATTCTGAGGTAAAAAAAAAAAAAGTCCGTCTTTTTTTCCCCCTTAGAATTGGACTTTATATCTCACAATTCTGAGAAAAGATGTCAGAATTGCGAGATATAAACTCGCAATTATGTGTTATAAAGTCAGAATTGCGTGATATAAAGTCAGAATTCTGAGATATAAAGTCAGAATTGCGTGATATAAAGTCGCAATTGCGAGAAAAGAAGTCAGAATTCTGACTTTATAAGACGCAATTGCGACTTTATATCTCGCAATTCTGACTTTATATCTCAGAATTCTGACTTTATATCACGCAATTCTGACTTTATATCTCAGAATTCTGACTTTATTTCACGCAATTCTGACTTTATATCTCGCAATTCTGAGAAATAAAGTCAGAATTGCGAGATGTAAACTCGCAATTGTGAGAGAAAAAGTCGCAATTATCTTTTATTTTTTTTATTTTGTGGCGGAAACAAGCTTCCATAGATAACAGGGCGACAGGGACGAGCCTTTTATTTAAAATTGGAATTTCTCTGAAATTAAAAATCTTTGGGATCTTTTTGGATATTGTAAGTAAACAACTGCAGGAAATATATCACAATGTGCAAGTGATTTTTGGATGTTCTATAACAAAAATCTAACATATAGTAGCTTTAACTTCTAATTTATTAAGTAAGGGTTAATGCCCGACGAGGTGTCAGTATTAATGGATACCTGACAGTGGACACCTCGAAGGGCATTAACCCGCTTATACCATGGTCACTTGCCAAATAACACATTTTTAAAACATTAGTTTATATTTTAATTAGTTTTACAATCGAAATCGAAAGTTTTTACAAACAATAACTTGGTTTCCCTGGTTACGCCTGACGGTTTATTTAGCAACCGGAGATATTTATAGTCCGTATAGATACTTTGACTGCCTGTTGCTATGGATACTCACAGCTGATGTAGCCAACACATTTATTTATTAATTTCGAACGGTAAACAGTCAGTTTCACCAGAACTCCTTTACTAGGTGTCCTCTATCACTTTTTAATGGACACTCTGCAGCCAATCAGAATCGAGTATTCACCCAGACCATGGTATAACAATAGTTAATGCACGAACTAACAAGAAGCAATATATTTTTATCGCATTTATTAACCTTTGTTAATACTTGTTAATAACAATAACTTATATTAATAGATACAACTTTTGATTTTAATAATGTATTAGTAAATGTTGAGATTATCATTTACTAAGATTAATAAATGCTGCAGAAGTATTGTTTGTTTTTAGGTTATGTTAACTGTATGTAATGCAAATAACATGTTAACAAGTGAAACCTTATTGTAAAGTGTTACCAAAAATATTTAAATAGAAATTTATTCACATGCTTGTTTTTCATATTATAGTAGGTATTTATTTATTTTATTTGATCAAAAATGTTTAAGGAACAAGAACTCTGCCTGCATAATCTTCACAGCTGAAAGTACTTCCACTATCAGTGTGAGATTTCAGAGCTACAGTACAAGATGTGAATGTAACCATATCGCATTCATCTTAAAGCATTGCTATGGCAGAGTTTCCCCCCTGAATCCCCTTGTATTGCAGCGCCGGTGTGTTTTTGTGATGGAGGAGCGCTGGGTAGTGAGGGTTAGATGGTGGAGATAATTCTCACAGATGTTCTGTGCTATCGTTCAAGGATGATGGTTTGATAAGAAATGCTTTAATGTACATATAGATGCACCAATGTCAAGTGATTCCTATTCATCCCTTCTTCCTTTTACTGCAGCAGGGAAATTAAGTTTTTTTTGTATGTTTTTATCTACAGCTCCTTTAAAGATGAGCTCTGTGGATTACAAATTGCACAAAATTGACTGAAATATGTTGGTGTCACACTTTAGCCTGCAGATTTGAGCATTCACAGTACTTGGACGCACTTAAAAATGTATCTATGAATGTCATTGCATTAGTTAACAGAATACCAAACCATGTTGCATTTATTTTAGAGATACAAGAAAGCCAAAGCATACTTTTCAAGCAGAATATTTTGAGTTACGTAAAGCAATATGGTGTGAATGGACCATTGCCGCTATCAGCTATTTGCATGAAATGCCTTTTCACAAAATGTTCCCTTTTAAGAAAGTTTTGTTTGCCTGCTAAATGTGAATTGTATTTCTAATGGACTGCATTTCTCATAGAAATCTCATTCAAGAGGTATATTGCACACATTTTTTAGATATTTTTTCTTGTTTTACAATCCCAGGGTACCAATTATTTACTAAACCTCAAACAGGCACCACATTGTTCTACCCACCATGCTTCAGTCATTAAAGGCTGCATGTATTTATTTGCCTATAGTCGTGGTTTGAAAAACAGAACCGACAACCTTAATTTTAATCAGCTGGAAAAAATCGTTTTGAAAGTGATTCCGACGGTGTCATTACTCTTTGTCGTTATCATTATAGTTGTGGTGTGGACTCTGCTGTTCTTTTACATGTAGAACAGTTTTTAAAACTATATCTTTATCCTTATAGCTATCGTCCTTTGTGTGAACCAGTGTTATTTTATTTTTTATTATAGTTTATCTTGCATCTGCTTTTATTTTATGCATTTAGTTTTCATGTTAATTTTAGTTACATTTTTAGAAATTTTGTTATGCCTTTTTGTCATTTTATTAGTTTTATATATTTATTTTAAATATTGCTATTTTAGGTTTAATTTATTTTTATTTCAGTTTTACATTTTAGTTTCCAGTTAATAATTTTAGTGCTTCAACTGGTTACACTTTATTTTAAGGTGTCCTTGTTAGTGTAATCATACATTTAAGTTCTGAGTAATAATAATTAACAACATGTACTTAGGGTTAGGATAAGGGTTTGGTTTAGGGTTAGTAATACTGTAGTAAGTACATGTGACGTAACAAGGACACTGAAAAAAAAATGTGTTACCCTTCAACATATTTCAGTTTATTACCAAGGCAACATTTCTAATTTTCATTTGGTTCAATTTTTTCAACTAATATTTATTTTTTATTTCTGTTTTAATTAACAGACATGTTATTGGTAGCACTTTATTTTACAGTCCTGTTCCCCATGTACATACTATGTACTTATTATTATTATTATTATTATTATTATTATTATTATTATACCTACCGCTAAACCTAACCTTCACCCATGGATTGGGGTGGATACGGGGTGGTGTGGCGCAATGGATAAGACACATGCCTTTGGTGTGAGAGACCCGGGTTCGAATCCACTGTGAGACACCAATGTGTCCCTGAGCAAGACACTTAACCCCTAGTTGCTCCAGAGGCGTGCGACCTCTGACATATATAGCAATTGTAAGTCGCTTTGGATAAAAGCGTCAGCTAAATGAATAAATGTAAATGTAAATGTGGATTAACCTTATATTAACCAGCACTTTTTAAGTATGTTGGCCTACTGTAAAATAAAGTGCAACCATGTTTTAATAGTTCTAGTTTTTGGTAACGATTATAACCCTGGCGTGAACGGGCCTTAAGTATGCAAAGAGAACTCATTTCTACAGTAGTTTGACTTTGAATTCTTGTGTTTCTGCAGATATTAATATGGCCGGAGAGCCCAAACCCTACAGGCCTAAAGCGGGATCCAAACGCCCCCTAACTGCTGTCTACAGGTGGGTGTCTCTTATATTGAAGTAGGGCAACATATGACTACTTGTATTTACAAAACTCACTCTGACTGTGTGAATTTGACTTCAGATGATAACATTCTGCAGTGTAAATGAAATCCCTTCGCCGTTCTTGCATGCACCCTTGTTAGGAGAGCTGAGGTAGAGCGGATTAAAGTCTGATTGGTGTGGCTGAATGAAGCCGTCAGCACATTTGTCATATTATCAGGTTTATATAACAGAACAACCCGCCGTCTTATCAGCACATTCATTCAATTGCTGAAGTTGCAGTTGTGTCTCACAGGTTCGGTTAGCTTGTTGAACTCCTATAGGAAGCGAAAAGCTCCAGACACATCAGTGAAAACTAACCAAGCAGGAAATGAGTGAAAAATCAATGCTTGAAAAGGTATTAGGCATTTACTCCTTTATTGGCAAGCTTTTATGGGGATTCAGAGCATTTTATTGCAAACAGTAAATACTAACTAATGCTATATAAATAGTGACTGGACCATGAAACAATTACTGAATTAACAATGTTTTTGTTTGCAGCCATAAATGTAATGGAAATGTTTTTTTCTTTTCTTTTATTTGCACATAGCACATGAAACATTAATTAGTTTAAGAATTTATGCCAATTCAGTTGCTTATGAGCCATAAGAGTGTCCTTTCATGGACTGTAGCTTTTTTGGTTCTCTTTTGTTACATTTTATTTTATTTTAGCTGATTCAGGGTTTTTAATTCTATTATTTCTTGCTCTCATTGTATTTTTGAAATTCATTAAGTCTTGATTTGCATTTCAAATTGACTAACGCAACCCATCCATTATTTAATCAGAGGTATAGGCTTAATTAGGAGAGTACGACAGGAGCAAACCAACAAAGAATAGCTTTGAATGTTAATTAGTTTGGAATGAAATGGTCAAAAGAACGGAGATGCCAATAATGGAATATAATGAGGTTGTGTTTTGGAAATGGTCCCAAAATCATCCTTTCTCCACTTTCTATAGTTGACAGGAAAATGCATGACATGTATTTAAATGCTCAATTGCATTAAGTTTGACCTTGTTCTCTGTCCTGATGTTACGTGCACAATTAATCATTAGCTATGTTTCCATCCAGCTATTTTATGTGCATTTTTGGGATATTGCATAAAAAAAAAAAAAAACGCTGAATGGAACCGCAAAGATGCACACACATGTGCTCAATTGAGGTGGATAAGAAGACACATAATCTACGATGGAAACACAATTACCAAATAAATCCATTGATCAGCAATTGATCAATCTCAACCGTGGATGTGATTGGATAACGGGACAAACCAGCAGACCAGTTTCATCAACATTTAATCTCAAATTAGACACTTTTTTTCCGAAGGAATGTACACTGCGTTGAAGGCGTATCAGTTCAAGAACGTTAATTACGCTGGGAATCGAATGCATGATTTTGGCGTTACCAGCACCATGCTTAATGTTAGAGCTTCAGGAAAGCACAAAAATAAAACAAAATCAAAATGTTTAATTATTAAAAAAAGTTACAATACTGTTTATAATATTTAAAATATTTGTTGAATTAAATAATTTTGTTCTCATGTTTATTTTTTGTTGTTGTATTGAATCCAGTTAGGGTCAGTTTGACCCATAACATAAGTCGTACCCAGAATTCGAATGTAATACAAGGGTTTAAAGGTCAAATGTTTTTGCTTTTCCATGTTTTTTGCCCTTTTTAACATGCAGAACTTGATTATCAGATTTTATTCATGTTTGATCCAGTGCTTAAAATCCAGTTATTAAATCGAAGGCAGACAGAGTACAGTACCAAGACATTCTGAAATAAATCCATATTCAGTTTCAATTGAACTATTCACTCTAATTTTCATGCTAAAAGTTTAAGTTGTAAAATAATTCAAAATAGCGTTTTCATATTCTATTTCACTGCACTGTACATGAAATAAAAATGACTGAAGAAGAATCCCTGTTGCTTACCTTGTCAGTTGACATTATAAGTCCTCTGAAGGGAAGTGCTGCTTACTCTAAAAGGGTTCACATAGAGTTTACTGGATGAAATCCAAGTAGGGGTCACACACAAACTGGAGAATGTCTGTATCACTGTCTGATTCTAACTAACAGGAGATTTCTCTCTAATTAATAAGCTAAGCCACTTCGATTGCTGCTGTTACTGCAGAGTAACTGTGTTTGGGAGCTCTGAATGATTTATGATGGCTGAAGATGTCTGTCAGCAAGATGTTCAAAGATCGCGTAGATGGATGGGGATTATTTGACTTGCACGAGTTTGATTAGTGTCTCTACACATTTAAATCTTAGGTATAAATTGATTAGCGTTCAAAGTGTAAAATCTTCCTGCGTCACATATGTCAGTGTCAGTTTAGCTGTAAATACAATTCTAAATCAAGGGGCTAATTCCATCAGTTTAGGCCTAAACCATTTTTGTCATTTTCTTGTCATAGTGAATCACACTTTACATTGTGCCTTTGTTTTGTCTCTTTCAGTGGTTACGAATTTGATTATGATTACTACAGAGATGATTTCTACAATAGGTATGTATGCATTTATTATCTGATTGCACACAATTTGAAATATTTGAGGATACTTGTCGAGTCTTAAATGAGCTAAAAAAGTCTTAAATGACCATAAAGAGTTGTGTCCATGGTGTCAGATCTGCATCATGTGCTTCAGATCTTAAAGTGACAGTAGCCTAATAAACCTGCTGCTGTCTGTCATTAATGTAAATCACTGAACAAAAGACAGAGAAAATCACTCACTGCTCTTGACTTAACTTTTGTAGATTTAATAATGATTAATCTACAGGGTGGGCCATTTATATGGATACACCGTAATAACATGGGAATGGTTGGTGATATTAAAGTCCTGTTTGTGGCACATTAGTATATGTGAGGGGGCAAACTCCTCAAGATGGGTGGTGACCATGGTGGCCATTTAGAAGTCGGCCATCTTGGATACAACTTTTGTTTTTTCAATAGGAAGAGGGCCATGTGACACATCAAACTTATTGGTAATGTCACAAGAAAAACAATGGTGTGCTTGGTTTCAACGTAACTTTATTCGTTCATGAGTTATTTACAAGCTTTTATCTTTGGGGTCATCTGAAGGCAATTGTCTATGGTGTGAAGATACGAGATGTGCAGCACCAGAAACTACGGATACCGGATGCCTGTGCTGGCATTTCTCCTGCGGTGTTGGTATCAGTGTGTGAAGAGTGGGAGAACAGGGTTGCATTGACAATCCAACACAATGGGCAGCACATTGAACACATTTTATAAGTGGTCAGAAACTTGTAAATAACTCATGAACGAATAAAGTTACGTTGAAACCAAGCACACCATTGTTTTTCTTGTGACATTACCAATAAGTTTGATGTGTCACATGGCCCTCTTCCTATTGAAAAAACAAAAGTTGTATCCAAGATGGCCGACTTCTAAATGGCCACCATGGTCACCACCCATCTTGAGGAGTTTGCCCCCTCACATATACTAATGTGCCACAAACAGGACTTTAATATCACCAACCATTCCCATGTTATTACGGTGTATCCATATAAATGGCCCACCCTGTGTATTAAAAATTTATGCAGTGAAGTGTTTGATAACTTTATTCAATTTCTGTATATTTCCTACTGGTTAGATCAAATATTTAAAATGTATAGTAATACTGTCTTTATGTTGTTTCTACATTCATTTGGAGATTAAATTAATAAAATAATATATTAAATGTTAATTTTAGGTGCAATTAATTGCAATTACGTGGTTACGAATTTGATTATGATTAATAGAGATGATTTCTACAATAGGCATGTATGCATTTATTTGCAGTTGTTGAAACCCTTAATCTAATTACACACATTTTGAAACACTCAAATCCTTCAAACCTATAAAAAGATGCTTACAACGAAATTCAAGTAATTAAATATGACATTCACAGAAAATCAATAATTTTATTTATCTTAAACACCTACAGTTTGTCCTTGAAAAGAAATCCATTAGCGTTGAGTAAATGGAGCTCATCTTTAATTTCTAAGAATTCCTGTTTTATTTTTTCGCTCGTTTCCTTCTTATGATCTCATCTTTTATTAGCAGAGACATTTACTAAATGTCAGCTGGGTGGAGAGCTGTGAATATCCAGGAGAGATTGATGGGAGAGCAAGGGCATGTGCCTTTGTTTGACATTTTTCCTGTACCTCCTTTCTTTTCTGTAAATTCTTTTGAAAAATTTGCCTGCCTTCATGACGAATTTCAAAAGTAGCTCTGCTAATTGCAGGGAAACCAGGAGTCAGAAATGTTTTCAGGGGTGAAAAACCTTTAAGATGCCATATAATTCCAAATCAAAAGGCTGGTTTTGAGTGATAATAAAGATGTTATGTCGTCTTTTGTAAACTCTGCACATCTACTTTGGTTCTTTTAACCGGTTAGGCTCTTTGACTATCACGGACGGGTGGCTCCTCCTCCGAGGGCAGTGATCCCGCTGAAGCGTTCGCGAGTGGTACTTCCATCCACTCGACGCGGGAAGAGTTCCTTCCCTATTAAAACCTCCTCCGCTTCTTCCTCAAGACCTCCATCTTCATCATCGTCCTTCTCCTCTGGGATGAAATGTAAGCCATTAAAAAATCTCACACAATTGTTTTTTTATCAAATTTATCAAAATGCAGCATGGTCTTATTTTTTATTTATTTATTATAAATAATTCCATAGAATTAAACATTTGACTGCAATTCATTCATCATTTAATTTAGTAAACACTAGGGGTGTGACGAGATCTTGAAAAAATTGTCATAAATGCCACTTGACTTGGTATTTTGTTGTCTAATGCAATGACATTCATGCATTTTCATACTTCTACTGCAAAAAGACATCAGTAATACACTGCTTGTTGCAGAAATCACTCCCACAGATCCACAATGTGCTTTACACCATTAAATCTCTGGCACTGGCAGACTGTGGCACACTGTGTGAATTCCATGGGCTTTATTCTTCATTGCTGGTTTATAGTCTGGAACATTTTGGTCAGTAGCTCTCCCTTACTGGTTACACAAAGTGAAACAGACTTTTTCTTATTTCATGGGAGCAGAAATCAAGAACGTATTGATTTTTGTAACCAAAGAGCATTCTGAGACTGGGGCTTGCGGCCATCTGAAATGCTGCTTTAATTCTGACTGGGATACGAGCCAAACGGCAAGACAGAAGATCATGCATTTGTGTTTGTAAATTAGAAATTCATAACACTAATTCAGATTTTATCTCTAACCCACAAGTAGCAGCTTTCACAGCATCTGTCAGCATCCCGCCTTCTCCTCGGAGCGGGGCTCAGAAGTCGAGATTAGCTGTGGTGCGTGACACTAATGCTCTTAGCTGTAGTGCTGTGGTCTCCGGGGGCTTTTCTTACAGCCAGAAATATCCATAGCATGCACACAAAAGTGCCACTGTTTACCTTAATCTGCATTTCACTGGAGTTCTCCCTTCTCTTCACAGCACAAACTGGAGATTAGCTTTATACGACACCAAAATAGCATTTAATTTGGCTTGAAAAGTTTACGGTGGCTGTTTTGCTCAAAACAACCGCTGATGAAAATGCAGTCTGTAAGATCAGAATTGACTTTTTTTTTCCTTTTTTGCATTCTGTCACCCAGAAAACACAATTCTATATAGTAGAGGATATCTGAAATTTGCTGCAAACACAACTTCTGCAGTTTTCATCACCCTTAAACTAGTTTGACATGAATAGCAAAACCTGCTTCATCTGCCTGTGAAATCATTTTGGGAAATTTAACTATTTAACTATTTAAGTGTAACTGTGACTTGCTGTACTCTAAATATTTTAAACAGGATTTGCTAATTCTATTATGCATGAAGCTTTTGTGGCCTCCTATTAATACCACAAGCCTTTTTACTTTTTAATTTGTCACTCTATAAGGACCATTTAAAATTAACTCATGGCAAAAAGGTGATTTATAAAAAAAAAAATAACAAAACTTACCAGTTTGTAACCAGTTACACAATCTAAGATATAGTAAAGACAGGGGCATGAAAATAGTTCAAAGCTGAGTTTATTTGATTAAAAATACAGTAAAGACAGTAATATTGTGAAATATGATTACAATTTAAAATAAGTTTTTTATTTTAATGCATTATAAAATGTAATCTATTCCTGTGATGCAAAGCTGAATTTTCAGCAGCCATTAATCCAGTCTTCAGGGTCACATGACCTTCAGAAATCATCTTTTTTCTTCTTAAGTGTTCACTTGTTTACCAGTAGCCATGGCAAAAACATGATTGGAATCTTATTTCAGAAAAGTTATTATAATTTAAGAGGGCTTAGAACTTGTAACAACTAGCCCTGATATATATATATATATATATATATATATATATATATATATATATATATATATATATATATATATATATATATATATATATATATTATTTATTATTTATTATTATTTAAACCTTTGTTTAACCAGGAGAATCCCATTGAGATTAAGAACCTCTTTTGCAAGGGTGACCTTGCCAAGACAGGCGGCATATAAAAAATAATACAAACACATAGGTACAGACAAATAACACAGAAAACTAGAACTAACATTTCATAAAATCATTTGAAATCATTTTTACAATCTAAAAACATTTACATATTGAGGCATCTGCCTCTACGTCTTTCACATACATTTTATTCTAGAATCTTGATGCATGTAATGTAGCCTATACTGCACGCCACACGTCCTCTAAATTATTCCAAAGTAAACCGCTTAAAACAGGGGATAAAGAGTAAGTTAACTCATCTGTCAAAAACAAAATGATGCTCCTCTAGTTTGTTTCATAGGTTGCCCAGATTAAAACTCCTTCGGAATTCACATTTGCGAGCATAAAGCCGTTTTTGGACATGTTGTATGTGGAGTTTTGAAACCATTTAAATGGTTGCACGCAGACGCGTTCATTGAATTTCAGTAGATACGACGCTTCGTCAACTAAACGCCTACACGCAGAGCTTTCTGCCTCAGGCGGGTGATGGCAGGTGACACCATTTTGTGAGGTAGAGGAAAAGCTGGCAGCGGTGTGACAACAGTGCTGGGTCACGCTGTGTTATCAGGGCTGAAGGCGGTGACGGCAAAGCGACAAGCTTCAGCCTTCTCAAGGAGAGGAACGGCTTGAAAAATACAGACTAATGAATTTTTCAACAAAGCATTTATATGTATCCTGGAGCTCCAATTATCATGAAGAAACCCGTCTGTCCGTGTCAAGAGCGGCCTCGAAAGGTTTTCATAGAGGTCCATTTAGCCCATGCCACATTTTCTGCAGTAACTTATGTTTTAGAAACAAGATTTCCAGACACTTTTCATGAATGAAGCAATGTATTTGAACGGATCCTTTGCATTATTGATACAGACTCGTACTTATTTTTTTCTCCAATCATTCAGTGACTCACTTATAAAGACATTTAGTTTTTTCGTTCATTAATGAATCAGTGATATTAACTAATCATATATTTTTCTGATCTTTCGTTCATGAATGAATTAGCATTTTTTTTAAACTCACTCAAAAAGTTGTTTAATTTGCAAATGAGTCAACGCATTTGAACAGACGGCTTGAATGTAGGCTCACGCAAATAAAATCACTTGTTTAGTTCCTGAATGAAGTGGCATTTTCAAATGAATCACTTGATTGAATGATTCAAATGTAAGACATTCACTTTGTTTAGTTCCTGAATGAATAGTTGTTTTTTAACTAATCTGTTGGAATCATTATGGAAATGATCCGACTGCATCTGTGTTCTTGAATGTGTCAGTAGATCACGCGCAGAACTTTCCACTCCCATCGGTGCTTTCATGTAATTGCACTCTCATTCTAATTCGCCCTGTTTGGTAAACCTGGCCCTTAGCATGTAAAACAGATCTACAGAAGGTGAGGTTTTGGGCTGATTTCTAACCACCTGAAAGCTGAAGTTACACTAAGTAGCTCTGAAAGATGTCAAGAACCATTTCCATATTTTATACTGATTCTGCATTGGATACCATTTGCTGCCCTTTTTCTAGCCTATTTGGGCTTTCAGTTACCACCAAGTTCATTCTGGTTTGCTCAGAGCGGCCTTCTGATTTTAAATGTTTATTAGATTCAATGTGTGTTCAATGGTGTAGTCATCTGAGGGAGATTAATCTGACAGCTTCCAGATGAAAAAAAAAAGCATTGGAATATTTAAAGCACAGAGTATTTACAGAAATTAGCAGCATGAATTAAGCTAGCAGGCTTTGAGCAGAGACTTTTCATCCCATATTAATAGTATAGAGAGTCTTTCAGGGTGACCAGGGGTGAATCTTTTGCTCATGAGCACAATGTCATGCAAGATTGTAAACTGTCTAGTTCATCTTTAGGACTGAACTACAACTTAAGTGTTAGCAGACCAGATCTGGAGCCAGGTGAAGACAAACAATCTCCAAGAATAATGTACTTTTGCAATATGCATATTTATGCATAGTCTCCCTATGCTTGGAATGCCCTGATGTTCTGTGTAATTATAGCCGTTTAACCTCGTTCTCAGTCTCATTAACACATTTTTTTTTTTACATATTTTCATTACATACATGGAATGGAGTAAATATCACTTTAAGCAAATAAGCAAAACATTATAACGTAAAAGTGGGTGCAGCTATTTTTTTTAATTGCCTTTTTTCCCCTATCACATATTTTAGTCATCATAAATAAAGTATTATTCGAAAGCTTAAACGCTCAAAATTCATCCTACTAAAACTCTTTTGAAATTGAACATTGCATTACCAGGGAAATGGTGCTTTAAAACACCATCCATTTTTGTGATACCAACTTCAAATTTGGAACAAAACTTGGATAGACATATGGCTTTCATTTTTTTCTAGACATTTTAGAGTCCAAATTGTTTTGTAAAATATACATTTTGAATAAAATAAAAACCTTTAATTTAGTACACTTGCTTTACAGTACACCTAAACTTCTGTACATTTTCAAGCTGATATCAATAATCCACTGAGTGTCTTCTTCAAAAATAGACCTGTGTTCTTAAGCATTTATGAATTAAAACCATTTAAGTTCAGATCTCAAAAGGGGATGACAGTAAAGAAACGAAACAGTGTGCAATGAACAGCATGATAATATTGCATTGCGAATGAACTCTTACTGAGTCGGCTGTCAGAAGAAACAAGCATCACACTTAGTTATTTGTATTTGCTTCAGGCTGCAAACAGTTCTTGTTAGGTTTTATTGACTGATAAAAGCAGCATCTATGAAAACACATGGAGAAACATGATCTTTCTTGCATTGGCCGATATTAACCAGCGTGTCTGAATGAGATAAGAACTAGATGTACCGCATCGCGGTACAAAATATGACCGCCGCTCAGGCCTGCACTGGCTTTCCACAAAAATAAATGACGTGGAGTAATTTGGCTGTATTGCGTGTTTATGTATATACCTATAAAAAGTAATAGTATGTGCATGTCTGTCTGTGTGTGTGTGTGTGTGTGTGTGTGTGTGTGTGTGTGTGTGTGTGTTTGTGTATGTGTGTGTCTGTGTGTGTGTCTGTGCATGTATGTATGTGTGCGCGTGTGTGTTTGTGTGTCTGTGTATGGGTGTGTGTCTGTGCGTGTGGATGTCAGTGTGTGTGCATGCTTGCATTTGTTTGTATTCCTGCATGTGTGTGTGTGACAGTATCATCCTAAACCAGCAACCCTTCGCTCAACAGCACCATCTACAGGCCGATGAGTGTACAGTCACTAAATGTGCACATAAATGAATTTATTTTATACCCCCCCCCCCCCCCCATGGATGAAATTCTACAAAACTTAGCAGAGGATACCCCCAGAGGATGTCAAGTTAATCATACACATGAAATATGGTGCAGTTCTGAACATCTCCACTGAAGATAGGGGTGATAAAAGCAGAATAATATTGCATTTTCATTTTTTATGGGAGGGGCGCAAATCACAAATGACTGATTATGGGCTAGGTTGATGTGGGCCCTTAAGAGTGGGCCCTACATACCATAAAAATTTCTTCATCCTCGGTGCCACGGTTCAGGTAGTTATTTAGGAAAAACTGCATTTTTTTGGGTTTGGGGGGGCCCAGCGCGGGGGGGGGGAGTGGCCCCCGGGGACCAAACGAAATTTTTACGTAGAAGTGTAGTGGGGCTACATGCCCACCAAATTTCATGTTCCCCAGTGCTTCGGTGTCCCTGGTATCGTTGACGAAAAATTTACGGGGGCCCCAGCGTGGGGGGGGGGGAAGTGGCCCCCGGGGACCAAACGAAATTTTTCCGTAAAAGTCTAGTAGACCAACATACCATAAAAATTTCTTCATCCTCGTTGCCACGGTTCAGGTAGTTATTTAGGAAAAACTGCATTTTTTTGGGTTTGGGGGGGCCCAGCGCGGGGGGGGAGTGGCCCCCGGGGACCAAACGAAATTTTTCCTTAGAAGTCTAGTGGGGCTGCATGCCCACCAAATTTCATGTTCCCCGGTGCTTCGGTGTCCCTGGTATCGTTGACGAAAAATTCAGTAAGGTGACGAAAAAAAAAAAAAAAAAAAACTTTGACAATCCCTATATGACCGCTTTCGCTAGCTACGCTAGCGGCGGTCATAATAATTAAAAACAGCAAGACAGGGAATTCTTTAAACTCCTAGTTTCGAACCAGCAGGCCTGAACAAGTTTGCTGACATTATCTGTAGTGATAAAAATCATGAACATGGTTGCACTGTTATCTCCTCAAATAATGTGTTTATTGCATTTTCTTCTCCAGCAGTGAAAACTGATCAACTCCAGACTATCAAACGTGAACTGACTCAGATCAAGACGAAGATCGACTCTCTTCTGGGCCGCCTGGAGAAGATCGAGAAACAGCAGAGATCTGAGTGCGGTGAGTCAGACACAGAGCTATAGGAGAGCAGACATAAAATCCAGTCCTGCAGGACAGGGTTGCAAACATCGGCTGTACAGGGAGAAATATTGGGAGTGCATATACGCTATCTATCTCGGTGACAGGCGAGGAGACAGCAGCCAATTTGTCATAACTGTTATAAAGCCAATCTTGCACTGTTTTACTATAGCAAATCCCATTTCACCATGTTCACCAGTAGATGAGAGCGCTGTTTTCATCCACTGGGGAACGGCAGTCTCGGATTCAAGAGTCAAACTTTAGGTCTATTCCATGGGCTTGGTTTCAGATTAAAGACAGTTCACCCAAAAATTACTGTTCTTTCATCATTTACTCGCACTCATGTCATTCCAAACCTGTATGACTGCCTTCTACCATTATAAAACCCTAAGACCACTAAATAATCAACAAAACACTGTTGTACACAATTTCCTACATGCCTTCTGTCATCTAATTGATGGTTTTATATTTTTTTTTAAAAGGTATTTTAGGATAATTCGTCCCTCTTCAGATTGTGGTACATGTTGTTTTACTGTGAAATCTTTAATGGTCTTTATAAAAATAACTTAAATTGTTTGTCATTTTTCAAGATGATCACTCTTATTAATGACTGAAGCAACTTAAGTTTACTTGATTTGTCTAAAAATGAGATATGGATAATCAAGTTAAAATGTATCAAATATTACTTTTGATGAAAGTTCATTAAAAATGCAGAGCTTTAATCATAAAACTAAGCATTTAAATATCATCTTAAGACACATTATTGGGAGAATGTTATAGAGTGGCAACTGATATTTATATGCCTTTTATGCAAGTTGTCTGCTAAACTGCTATAAAGATCTAATTTACATTACAAGCTATCAGAATTTCATTGTACTTTTTGGCCATATAAATATCAACAATTGCACCAAATTGCACATGTTTGTGTCTCTGAATAACTGTGGAGAAACTGGGGTGTGTTTTCTTCTTCCTCGAGAGTGAGTGCCATATTCTCTTATATCATCCTATATAGGCCATTAAAGCCTGATTTATCAAAAATATGAAACTCAACAAACATTTTTTTGATATGTTGTCTAAACTTCTATAAAAAAAAAATATATCTATAAATATATATATATAAGCTTTACAGTCATTAGCTTAATGCATCATATTGGCATATGAGTCAAACTAAGAAAGTCAAACGGGTTTAGAATAACATGAGGGTGGAAAATAATTTTTCATTATGTTAATTATGTATAATCGTCACAAATATCCATGTCTTTTCTTCAGAGCCTCATAGGAAATATGAGGAGAACTGTGACTCTTTGCATGAGGAGTCGATATCAGAGACGGCGGACAACTCCGGAGAGGAGGGAGGAGAGGGAGCGCTGGATGCGGAGGCGGGAGAAATGACAGATGGTGGCGAGGATGACTACGATGAAGAAGGCAGCACTGATCTGGTACGTTCGCCCCCGCGGGCCTCGCTGGCAGCCGCGGGTCTGAAAAGCCATGTTGAAGCTAATTCTGCAGATTTATTCATCGTTGCGGACATGAGAGACGCAGGGTTGGGAGAGCAGAAGCTGACAGGGAGGGTTCCGCTGGGCTGCTTCGAGCTCTCTTACCCCTCACCTGTCACGCTCTGTAATTAAAACAGAGTCAGAACCTCTGGAGACACTACGGTCCAGCAGCAAAGTCAATTTAAGATTTAGGGTGTGCTTCCCACTGAGGAGACAGGCAGAATGTATTTTAATGAGCTCTTCCATTTTCTTAAACTGTGGAAATGAGAGGGAAACCTTAAGGCGAACTCCCGCTGGAAAGATTCCCAATGGTGTGCTACCCACATTTCAGGTCAGACTGTGACCTCCAACGCAGCTGGATTTAGTAGATACCCAAACAATACACACATAAATTAGCTAGACTTTTTAAAGAAGATCTGGAGATGTGATTTCGGGCCGTAAATTCTGCAATTGTTTTCTATGACTTGAGGTCATAGGATTGTTTGATTATTATGATGAATGCAAGTATTGAGGAAGTAAATCTCAAAGTCTTTTGAGAGCCGGAGCTGCTCTTTCTCAGTAGAGGAATCGCTCTGCTCTTCTGATACCGTGCAGCTTTTATTGATATTCATTTGTCCGTCTGAAAAAGTATGGGCTGTTAGATGATGTGAATGAGTTAAATATATTATCTAACAGAGAATTAGTTTGATATAAAGTCTTGGAACATCTGAGACATTTTGCACACAAAATGGTTAAATCAGTTGGACACCATTATTTTAATATATTTTTAAAATGTAATTGATCCCTGTGTTGGCAAAGCCGAATTTTACTCCAGTCTTCAGTCACTGCTGCTTTGCTGCTTATTATTATTATTATTGTCATCATGTGTTATGCTTATGTTGTGATGCTTAAAGGAACACTCCACCGTTTTTTTGAAATAGGGCTTATTCACCTTCTTTCCTACATTTAGATAGGTGGCCAAATGCATTTTTGTCTCAGTGCATGCATTGTTTTAGTTTGACAGGGTCGACGCTAGCTTTGCTTAGCATAATGAATGGACTCCTTTGTTGCCAGCTAGCATGTCCTGAGTAAAAGTGATATAAAAAAAAAAACACCTAATTACTTCTTGCCTGCGTATTCACAACGAGTACAAATAGCGATGCAGATTAACACTAGGCGATTTCCTAGGCAGATATTGACTTATATATTAAGGACTATATTAGCTGGAAGCATTGGCGAAGCACTGCTACTTGGGCGTGATATCTCTGCGCTCAAGTCGCAGTGCTTCGCCTGTGCTTCCTCCTAATATAGTCCCTAGTCAATATCTGCATAGGAAATCGCCTAGTGTTAATCTGCATCACTATTTGTACTTGTTGTGAATACGCAGGCCACAAGAAGTAATTAGGTGTTTTTTTTGTTTGTTTTGTTTTTTATCACTTTCACTCAGAACATGCTAGCTGGCAACAAAGGATTCCATTCATTATGCTAAGCTAAGCTAGCGCCGACCCTGTCAAACTAAAACAATGCATGCACTGAGACAAAAATGTATTTGCCCACCTATCTAAATGTAGGGAAGAAGGTGAATAAGCCCTATTTCAAAAAAACGGTGGAGTCTTCCTTTAATATTTTTGTGGAAAACATAATTTTTTATCAGGATTCTTTGATTGATTGAAAGATTAAAAAAAGATTTTAATTTCAAATAAATGCTATGTATATATGTCTAGAAGTATGTATTAATATTCTAGAAGTCATGGTGCACAGGTTTATTGGGACTATAAAAGTGCATTTCTAATTTGAGAGTTCAGATTTTGCTGTGCTAATCGGTATTCCTGAACTGATTTCTTTTTTATTCGTGTTTCAGATGGAGAATCATGTGTCTGATATTGACAATTGAAGGTAAGTTGATTTATATTCTCTGTATTTTATTTCATAGATGTATGTAAATGCTTTTATACTAGGGATGGGCATAATTAATCGACAATCGATAATCGATCGTTAAGAATTTCGTCGATCACGTTTATTTGTTATCAATTAATCATGCAGGTTGCGTTGCGTAGTGTGAGTCTTGAAGCAATGGAATTGATTTTAGCGCGGAGGTACCTGTGCTGTGCATCCCGGCAACGTCAGTCCCCTCAGAACGGGTGTTTTCGGCGGCTGGACTGGCTGTCACCAGGTTGCGGTCGCATCTGATCCCAGATCATGTCAACATGCTTATCTTTCTCAACAGAAATCAGTGTACTGGTGCAGAAGTTCTATGGGAACTTCATGCGTTTTCTCAGATCGGATAGCTATCTGATTTATCAAAACGATTCCATTTACACCCGGTCATATAAATGTGTTTTTGCAAAACGGATATAAATCCGATCTTGAATTCCCGCGCTACATATTTAAATTGTTGCACGTCCGAAAGCAACTGATATGAGCTGCATTTTATTGATCATCAGCGATAATTTCTAAATCAAAGACTGCAACAATATTGTGGCAACAGCCCTGGTAAGATCATTTCGGTTCTTTACTTTTAATGAAGATGATTGTGTGTTGATGAATGACTTTCACTTTGATTTGCGATAGTTTGCACGTCGGCTTGATGAATAGATGCTCATCTGTGGTGATGCGTGTTCCACTAACGCCGTCATATCTGGCTATAACATGACATATAGCCTAGGCCTATAAAACGCACTCACATGTTTAATTCTTAGCATTTTTGGGATAAGTCAAATTTACATATGTAGTTTCAACAACCAGATGCATTTACTCTTGTCCAGTTTCGTCTGGAATGCGTCTCAGATCTCCTCCTGAAGTGGTTTGAGCGATCGGGTTTAAATCCGTCTCGAATGCGTTTCGGAGGGCATTTACACCTGGTCTTTTCACGATCGGATAGCTATCCGATCACAGAAAACGGATGAAGTGGCCATGCATGGGTCTCTGTTCAAGAACGCCGGCTCGCAGCTGCAGGTTCCGCTGTTTTAGAGCACCGCAGGGCATATCTTCAAGTCTACCGAACGTCCAGTTTCACTGCCACAAGTTGATCTTCTTGTAATAAAGATCTCATCGAGGACAAACAAACTGTATTTTTGTATTTTCATTGCATTTTTAATTTATAAAAAGTTGAAGAAATAATGAATTTCAATATAAAAATATTAATGATTAATCGATAGTCGATCGTTAATTCTCCCGACGATCGACTAAGAAAATTTAATCGAATGCCCATCTCTATTTTATACAGTAGATATTCTTAGTTTCATCGATGCATTTATCCATTTTCATGGTAATTGAATAAATCATATTGATCACAGAATGCAGTGCAAATACAGTCTTGTTTTTAGAGTTCTGCATCCAGAGAGGAAATCAACTCTTCATTGAACAGAAGACATGAAACTCTGTGAAGACGGACGTCTCTTCTCTAAGAGGCCATGAAGACTCTGGATTGGCTGATTAGACGCAGGGCACATATTTGGACAAGTTTAGCATCTGTTAGTCACAACTGCTGTTTTTCATTTAATAATGTTGTCACATTCAATCATATTTGACTTTTACAGGATATGTGCAAATCAAAAAAAAGAAAAGTTAATTTTTAGGTTCGTCATGCAAACACTAAAGTTTGGTTTATTATTATTATTTTTTTATTTTTATTTCAAGGATAATTTTCCTTGAGCAAAGTTTTTACAGTCTGTGTGTGGAAAATGAGCCTTAAAAGTCCGAAAAATGTAACATGGCGTTTTTGAAACCTTCAGTATTAACAGAGAATTTAAGTAATTCTAGAATTTAAAATATGAGGTCTGGCAATGAACATGTTGCATTAGAACACCAGCCAAAACTTGTTTGTGTCTGCTTGATTTTATTTATTTACATCTTTATTTAATTTTTTTTATATAATTTTTTTTTTTTTTGCATCCGCATTCCCAAATGTTCTCTCTCACACACACTCGTACTTATTTCCTTGCCAATTTATGCTTTCTGAAAATGTTTTCTGTGCAATATTTGATTGTGTAATTCTTCTCCATGGATCAAAATATATTTTTGATTCCCAGACCGAATCCACTAAAAGTCAAGCATTTGGTTTAATGAAAGTTTTAGCTCCGTACTGCCACATTAGTTTCATCAGACTCAAACTTATACACATCAGTGTGACTGAAATATTGTCAGACCACTATAACTGGAAAAAAGGAATTATGTCTTAATGTGTCATAATTTGTAATGATACTGTAAAGATGATATTGTGTGTACATTGTCACTGTATTTTGTTTTTATCATGCATAGCTGTGTGTAATTCAGAGCGACATGTAGTGGTCACATTGTTTCCGTTCTCTATGATGTCATTTCGGTATGGAGTGTGTCATAATGAACTCTATTTTTGTATGGCAGATTTACAGAAAAAGCTTCAAAATATTCATATTTGTTCTGCTGACATTTTCATTCTGCTATTGTACATAATTTATTTGTTTAAATAAGAGTGTGGAACTGTATGTGTATAGCTTAAAAAAAAGAAAAAGATTGATGGAAAATGGATCCGATCCGCTGGAAATATGTGATGATTTTTTTTTATATTTTGAAATTGGTGTCATGTTTGGGAGAAAAACTATTCTATACCAGTCTAGGTCACTGATGACATCTCAGAGGCCTAGAAATATAATTGAATCAATTCATATTGTATAGAAATGTAAACTATTTGTAAAGATATTTTTATGATTGGCATGTTAATTAATGTATTTTCAGTTCGTTGTCTGGCTATAGGCTTTGTGGTATAGGAACAGACTGCCATTCCAATCACTATATAAAAATTGCGAAAAATTATTTTCTTTCTATATTTGTTGTGGAGCAGAACTGAATGCAATATTTCAGCTATAAGGTCAGCCTAAAATGCACTGGTTTTAAGAATAAAAGAAAAATATTTACTGGCATTCTAAGGCTATTCATGTGACAATTAATTTGGCTGTGATTTTGCAGTCATAACAGACACTAGAATATTTATTAAATTATCATCACTTACAGCCTTGAATTGCCATGTTTGAGTATCATTAAAGGTGAAGTGTATAATTTCTATGACACTAGTGGCATCTAGTGGAATTATAAAAAATAAATGATATTTTTCAAACGCCCCTTTCGCACATCGTGCCTCCCCCAACATATTAGAAATACTTTTAGCGGTGTTGCTATGTGTCATGAGTAGCAACTATTGAGTAGGCTAAAGGCCTGTTCACACCAGCAACGATAAATAAAAAGATAACCATAACAATAACTATTATCTAACTATTACTCGCTTTAAATGCTCAAGCTCGTTACAGCAGGATTGATTCTGATTGGCTGACAAAAGTTTTCATCAGTGTTCATCGTCATGAAAGTGATTCCAATTATATTGTTTAATATTGTTTAAAAAATGAATCGCTACTTTTCCAAAAGAATAGCTACTTTTCCCCAAAAAGAATCACTACTTTCTCAAAAAGGAATCCCTACTTTTTCAAAAAGAATTGCTACTTTTTCAAAAAGAATCGCTACTTTTTCAAAAAGAATCGCTACTTTTTCAAAAAAGAATCGCTACTTTTCCCAAAAAAGAATCGCTACTTTTCCCAAAAAAGAATCGCTACTTTTTCAAAATGAATCGTTACTTTTTCAAAAAGAATCGCTACTTTTTCTAAATGAATCGATACTTTTCCTAACAAATTAAATATTTATATATAATATAAATTTTATATATATATATATATATATATATATATATATATATATAGTGTGTGTGTGTGTATAATATATATATATATATATATATATATATATATACAACTACATACATAGACACACACACACACATACAGTTAGTATATGTTACGCATATAAACACAAACTTACCGGTATGTTAGATGCAATTAATTGATTTGAAAGCACTAATTCAAGCAAACGCCCCTTTCGCACATCGCGCCTCCCCCAACATATTAGAAATACTTTTAGCGGTGTTGCTATGTGTCATGAGTAGCAACTATTGAGTAGGCTAAAGGCCTGTTCACACCAGCAACGATAAATAAAAAGATAACCATAACAATAACTATTATCTATTACTCGCTTTAAATGCTCAAGCTCGTTACAGCAGGATTGATTCTGATTGGCTGACAAAAGTTTTCATCAGTGTTCATCGTAATGAAAGTGATTCCAATTATATTGTTTAATATTGTTTAAAAAAGAATCGCTACATTTTCAAAAATGAATCGCTACTTTTCCCCAAAAAGAATCGCTACTTTCTCAAAAAGAATCGCTACTTTCTCAAAAAAAAAAAAAAGAATTGCTACTTTTTCAAAAAGAATTGCTACTTTCTCAAAAAAGAATCGCTACTTTTTCAAAAATGAATCGCTACTTTTCCCCAAAAAGAATCGCTACTTTTCCCAAAAAAGAATCGCTACTTTTTCAAAATGAATCGTTACTTTTTCAAAAAGAATCGCTACTTTTTCTAAATGAATCGATATTTTTCCTAACAAATTAAATATTTATATATAATATAAATTATATATATATATATATATATATATATATATATATATATATATATACATATAGTGTGTGTGTATAATATATATATATATATATATATATATACAACTTCATACATAGACACACACACACGCACACACACATACAGTTAGTATATGTTACGCATATAAACAAACTTATGTTAGATGCAATTAATTGATTTGAAAGCACTAATTTTAACACAAAAAAAATCTTCACCTTTAAGCCTATAGAACATTTTTAAATGCAAAAAAAAGAGAGAAAGCTGGCACTGTCATTGTGTGTATGTGAGGTTGGTTCGGGAGGAATCGCAGCACCTGTCGTTGTTTTGGATGCACCTGAGTGCAGCTGTAGCAGATGGCAAATCAAATACTCTCAATTTATCAACATCTAAACCAAATGTCTGGGTTAATTAGGGCCACTGGCCACTTCACATGGAATCAGTTCATTGTATTAACTTCTTCCCAATTCCCATTTCACCAATATTCATGAGACAATTACCACTAAAATGAAAGAAGCTGTTTAGAAATAATTAATTTGATTGATTGATTAATTATATTAATATAAATGGAAAATATGTATATACGCTATACTGACTTATGCTTATTTGACATCCTTATTTGCATTTATTTTCAGTCAAGCCTAAAAAAATGGATAGCAACTTTTGTATATGCAATGGAATGACTTAAGCACATCTCTCATATCATGATCAAAATCACAGTCACATGACATTTGTTGTTTACAAAATGATTTTCAAAATCCAATTATCATGATTTTATACACGGATGCATTATGAATGAGGGAAAACATTTGCATTTGGATGGATTCCAACAGCATTACTATTCCCAAATAAGACAGAAAACAATTATACAGGTTTCAAATTTCATATCAGCTTAAACTGATTGGAATTCACCAAATAGTCAAATTTTTTCATTACTCAGTCTTGGTCTAATTTATTTTACAGTCAGCTGTGTTACTATATCCTCCTGCAAAAAAAAAAAAAGGAAAGAAGGAATCCAATATCCAATTTCATATCTAAAATTAAAGTGGTTTTGCAGCATTATAAATACTCATCTCCTAGCTCACTGCACAAATCTTCATTAACATTTATATTGTATTAGCTCAGGGCTGGATATGCACTTTTTTTTCCATGGTCATATTTGAAAAATATTCAAATGAAGTTGGTTGTTATGACAATAATCTGTGCAAAGTTTTCTAATGACTCACACTGCATAAAAATATAATGGAAAGAGTTCTGATATGTCATCTAGAGGTGACTATGAAACTTACTAAATTTTATCTTAGTTATGAGCAATAATAGCACTTGTTAAATTGTCTTTGAACCCTTGATAGCGAGTCAGGCAGGATATCATGATAACAGATTAACAAAACAATCTCCTGATGTGAACTAGACTATGTTGTGAAAACTAAAATATTTATTGTCTAATGACAGACTGCATGAGTAAAAAAAAGAAAGAAAGAAATTCATTCTGAAATCATAGGTGAATCCCTTAGTCAGTTACACTTTATAATAAAGTCCCAATAGTTAACGTTAGTTAATGCTCATTGTTAGTTTATGGTATTAATTCAATACATTGGTTACATTATTAATCTTTTTTAACCTTATCAATATATAGCCTATAGTTAATAAATACAACTGTTCATTGTTAGTTCATGTTGGCTCGGGTCCATTACATAATATTAACAGATAAAAAAAAAAAAGTATTTTAATAAAGTAGGCCTAGTAAACATCAATGATAACATTAAACGTAGGCTACTCTGTAACTTTTGACCCAAGCGTTTGACCGGTTTGCGGAAGAACATTGTTTTGGTCGTGTTTCGGCTCTGCGTGACTGTGCGGATGAATATGACCTTTCACAATAGATGAACTCTGTTAGAGAGCTACATATGGCAATTTATATCTGCAATAAAATACCGTACTCACCTGTTTAGCAATAAAAACAGCCTCAGTTCTCACCATCTCCCCAAACCAAGCCAATGTTGATTCTGGTTTCATTACGAGCTCTGTCGCGTTTTCTTTTCTTCTCTTTTTGGCAGCAGACAAAAGATTACGACATGATTTGACGAGACACGCTCGTGCGAGTGACGCATGGACACAATTTCCCATGAAAAACCAACAGGTCTAAAATATAAACGCATATAATAGGCTTACCATAGCGAATCAAGGTTAAGATTCAAAAAACACGCTTTGGAAGAAGGATTGATGATTATAAATAATGACTCGTTATTTAAATGTAGTTCATTTTGAACTAAAAAAGTTAGGCTACAGTACATAGTGTATCTTTAACTAGGATTACTAAATGCTTAAAAGTATTACACTGAACGACTTGATTTAAAGACCAAAGCATTGAGCACTTTTTATAAACCACACATCTCTTTAATTTTTAGTACCAGCTAAACCTCCATTTATTTAGATGTATTAATGCAACTCTTAAAACATTAGTCTAAGTCTTCAGTCATAATTAATGGCTATCGTCTTTGGAACAAAAGCTGTTGACCAACTTGTTCAGAAGCTCAGGTGGAAGGAATGGAAAATGGATTTTTTTCTTCTTCCAGCATCCAGCGCAGATCAGGGAGAAAATTGCATATTGATTTCCTTCAACATTGTTGAAGTGGGAAAGGCTTCCATGTCCTCATCAGCCCATGTGTTGTCTGGGGTCCGTGTACTCTCTGTAGACTGATGTTCCTTGAGTTTTGATTGAACAGACCGAACTGCTTCTGATGGGCAATGACTTGAAGAGGTCACGGGCCAGCAGCGGTCGAAAATTATTATCTGGGATGATTTGCTTTCAAGATTTCAGATTTATGAGTTTCAGACAGATATGTGCTTTCTATCCTTTGCTTATTGATGAGGTTTAGAGGGAAAGATTATATATATATATATATATAATCTTCATTTAAAAAATATTTTAGAATAAAATTGGTTAAATTACTCTGCCATTGCCATTTTGTTTTTTTCTAAAAGCCCACTTGGAATTTAAATGAATTAATTACTTCACATTTATACTTATTTAATAATAAATACACCATTTTAAATTCACTAATTATAATAAATTATACTAATTATACACATTTAAAAATTAACTGTACAACAAATTTCTTATGTCAATATATTAAAAACTGACTAAGGGCATACATTTACATGACAGCGATGTACTAAAAACTGAAAAGTTTTTCCTTTGTGATTTTCGCATAAAGACGACAACGTTGGCAAAACGATCCCCGTTTAAAACGATTAAAAATGCTATATTACATGCCAGGCCAGTAGTTGGCGATGTTACCTTGTAAAGAAACTACGCATCTATAGACTAAGCACATAATACACAGTTTTCCCAAATTTGTGTTTTTGTACTTTACATGGAGACAATAACGGTATTGTTACGACATTTTCAAAAGTTTTCAGGCCCCTAAAACGCTGTTGTCGTGAAAACGAAAGGCCAAAACACATAAACAGTTTTCCGTTTTTAGTTCAAAACTGTATCGCGTAAATTACCTCTTAGAAGTCAAAAGGAAGGCATGGATGAAATAAATTCAATTTTCCTTGATAATTACAACCGAATTTGTTACACATTACACAAGAGATTTCTTAACATAAATTACCACGTAGACTCAAACACCTATAGTGGAAACCTGACAGAATTGAGTAACTCAACTGATAGCAATTCAATGGCTAATGCCCATTAACATGCTATAACTTTTTTATACTTAATGCAATGCTTGAAATAAGCAGGACGCAAGAGACAACGTAGTTGATATACAGTAACTCATTACAACAACAGAACCTTCTTCAAACTACATAAGGATAAGCACCACTCTTCTTAACAACTCTCCCAAAAACATATAACAGAAACTCAATGGATTAAATCTTGAAAATCTGCTTAGGTAATTTGTTTTAAAAGTAAGGTCAACACTGTGAAAGTCACTACCACACTGAAGGCTACAGCAGTGAGAGGAATCTCAGTGTCAGTCTCGTTCCTGAGCTGATACCAGGATCAAATTTATTCTGTCCTCTGGCTGTCTTCAAGCCATGAACCCAGACGTATCAAGGGTCTTTATGTAATCAACTCTGCTGAAGGAAAATGGCCTGTGAAAATGGAGAGTGAAGTAGCTGGTGAAGAGGAAGAAAAGGCTGGAATAATGCGGCAGCACAACTCTCCTTGATTATTCTCAACAAAAGCACAAAACCAAAATGTGAAGAATGTACAGTATGTGAAGCTGTCCTGATCTTCTATGATTACTCCTCTGATTCCTGGTCAAATCAGCATCGACGTGCCTCCGTCCTTCCTACACAAATCCACATCAGCCTTTGTCAGAAATGTCAATTTTTTTTTTTTTTTTTTTTTTTTTTTTTTGTCAAGCTGTGCAAGCAGAGCAGAAAAAGAGCAGAAAAAGATCTGTTCTCTATGACTTCCAGACTAAGCTTGCATCGGTCATGAAAAACTTTATAAAAATAAGGGCTGTCAAATCAATCAAAACTTTTTTTTCCATAGGAAACACGTTAAATTCCTTTTAAGGCAAGAAAGTCAAGTAACTAAATAATATAATCTTGCAAATATAACAGTTTCAGTTTATGTTTTTTCCCCCTGAAGAAAAATATCTTTAATCAAAATGCAATAATTTAGTCGCCATGTCAACATCAAGTTCATTGACTCATTTGCAGCCTAATTGATATGGTCATAAAATGTCAAATCCTCTACATTACAGAATGTTCTTAGAAGTCCACTGTGCACAGTACAGGTTGTAATTCAACTAAAGAAACCGTAGGAGAACATGTAGTTCTCACTCACTGAAGGTCAGCCTGGGTCTAGATTAATGAGGCTTTTCTTTATGAGCTCTGGAGCAGCTAAATCAATTTGAGTCTTAAAGTGAACAACAGGCAGCACCTTCTTCATCTTGGTGGCATTCAGGGCATAACGAGACTTGATGTGAGGACGTAGGGTTAATCATTAGATTTCTATAATTATGATGCGGTGAGCAGTGAGTCATTCGTGTGTGAAACGAGATCCGCTCAGACCTTTAAGAGCTTAAAACACAGAGAGAGAGAGAGAGAGAGAGAGAGAGAGAGAGAGAGAGAGAGAGAGAGAGAGAGAGAGAGATCAGACTTTTCAAACAATCTCTTAAGATTAAGGCCGGTTAAGATTCGTTTTGGAAACTTCAAATTGTAAAGCTCGAGGAAAGCCTGTATTCGTATTTTTCCTCAGCGTTTGAAAACAGACACTGAAATTGAGGAAACCACACTTATTTTTGTGGTTGTATAATTTTCAGCGATTTACCCGCCATAAACTGCACGTATAGCCCTTATGTAGCCCCGCCCCTTTTAAAAGCTGCGCTCGTTGTCTTTTGACTTCCGGTCTGTATTTTCCACAGCGTTTTGTATGTTTATTAATCAACGGCTCGTTTTAAAATCTTCCCGGTCGACTTACATTTGTTTAGTCATCTGCTTTAAACATTACAGTCCTCATTATAACTTTAGTTAACTTTACATTAAGTAAATCCTCTTCAAAAGCTAATTACTCCTGGACAGAAATGCCATAGAAATATACAGAGCGACCACAAAAACGGAAGTTAAAAGACAGTATTCTAAAGATGGCGGCGCCCTCGTTTCTCTATGAAGGACTAAAAATGACAGAACGAAAAATAAATAAATAAATAAATAAATAAATAAAAGTAGAAATAAATAAATAAATGCAGAAATAATAGTAAAAATAAATACATTTTGGTAATATAAATGGCTATTTCTGTATTTTTACATGTATTTATTTATTTATGCATTTCTATGTGTATTTATTTATGTATTTATACATTTATTTATATATTTATGTATTTATATATTTATTTATTTATATATTTATATATGTATTTATTTATACATTTATTTATTCCTACATTTATTTATTTCTGTATTTCCACATTTCTACATTTATTTATTTCTGTATTTCCACATTTCTACATTTACTTTTCCCTGCGCTTGTATGCTAATTGACCAATGGCTAAGCCACGCCCCCAAACGCGATGAGCCAATCACAGTACGCATAGCTAACCCAATACACTTGGACATTCTCTGCTTCCTCGTCCATTGCAATGCATTGCGGTTATCAGTTTTCATTCGTTTTTATGTTTTTTCTTGTCATTTTAGCTTTTAAACAGCGTGTGTGTGTGATTTTGGTTGGGTGACAGTTGTAGGTTACAGTTTGACAAGAGTTTACAGTTTGACAAAAGCACAATGTTGTGTTTTACACAAATATAAGTAGGCTAAACACTTTGCAGTTTTAATTATGTCCTGTATGAACAAAATGGAGTATGTTTTTTATGTTTCCACTGTTCATCGCGCCCCGGCGCCCGCTCTCTGATACACACACACATCCAGCATGCAATCTTGACATCGCAGCCTGTTCTTCTGCGCTCCCACCAAACGCGAATAGAGCGTCAAATTCGCGCGTATCCGCGTCTAGTTCGACGCTTGAACATTTTGAATCCAAAGCGAATAGGACGCGCGTATAAAGCGAGCGTTTGAAGCGAAATAGCACCACCAAACTATAACGTTTACACTGTGAAGTGTGAACTGTAAATCTTTGTTCTGGAGCTGAAGCTTATCGACCTTCTCAACAATAAAATTATTAATATAACCCTCCAATGCATATTTAAGGCCCTTTTGGTGACATCGAGATGATATATAATCTTTCTGTCTCTAAAAAATCATCAATTGCCTCCTGTGAAATGTCTCCTACTGTGACAGCTGCCATAGCGCCTGTTACCCAGACATCCCAAGTCTCCCGGAAGTTCCGGGAGTCTCCCGCATATTGATAGCGGCTCCCTGATACCCGCAAATGAGTTAAAATCTCCCGGAATCTAGAGCGAGCGAGCCAGAGCGCGCGTGCACAGCGGAGAGGGAGAGGGAGCGAGAGACCTTGCGTGTGTGCGTGTGTGCGCACGTAAGATAGAGAGCATCTGATTGGCCTGTTTCTACGGTGGCCCAGTAGTGCACAACACAACGAAATGTAAAAAGCAAACATAAGTTCACAACACAACGAAATAAAGCCACAACACAACGGAAACAAGCCACAACACAACGGAAACAAGCCACAACACAACGGAAAATCCACAACACAACGAAATAAAGCCACAACACAACGGAAATAAGACACAACACAACGGAAAATCCACAACACAACGAAATAAGGCCACAACACAACGGAAATGCTCCCGACCACTAGAGGGCTCTCGGAGCCCAGTAAAGTTAGTTTTCCAAGCCATTGTTCATTAGAGAGTCAGCAGTCTATAAAAATATATCAACACCACGATTAGTTTTAACAGTATGTAGCTAACCATTGTTTATCGACATTTATTAATTCAAAATCACCTACGTGCATTATAGCTGCATATTTATACTCTAGAATGCTTTGACGCGCTACCACAGCGCATTATCCCTGAGGGAACGTCTACCAATTCCTCCAAGTTGTTAAAACGTATAATTTGTTTTAATTAAAATTACTTTTAACATTCAAAAACAGACATATTCAAAATCCAAAGCTTGATTGTATTTGATAGTAGACTGACTTAATATGACTTTTATAATGACTTAATAATGACTTTTTTTCCAATACCCTTCATGTATTTACAGTAATTAACAATTATTTTTTTTAGGAAATTTCTGTAAAAGTTTTTTTTTCTTTTATCATGTTCCTAGTGACCAGACTGACTTATTATAGGTGGAATTGTGCCAATTCCTTCCTATTTCACCAAATGGTTTTTATTTTTATTTATCAAATTATATTATAATAAATTATACGTTTTAACCACTTGGTGGAATTGCCAGACGTGCCCTGCGCTGTGGAAGCGCGTCCAAGCATTCTCGAGTATAAATCAAATACGCAGCTATAATTCATGTAGGTTATTTTGAAGTAATATTTTATGTTGATATACACTGTTAAAACTAATCGTGGTATTTATATATAAAGACTGCTGACTCTAGAACAATGGCTTGGAAAACTAACTTTACTGGGCTCCAAGAGCCCTCTAGTGGTCGGGGGAGCATTTCCGTTGTGTTGTGGCTTTATTTCGTTGTGTTGTAGATTTTCCGTTGTGTTGTAGATTTTCCGTTGTGTTGTGGCTTATTTCCGTTGTGTTGTGGCTTTATTTCGTTGTGTTGTGGATTTTCCGTTGTGTTGTGGCTTATTTCCGTTGTGTTGTGGCTTTATTTCGTTGTGTTGTGGCTTGTTTCCGTTGTGTTGTGAACTTATGTTTGCTTTTTACATTTCGTTGTGTTGTGCACTACTGGGCCACCGTATGTTTCGGTTCAGTGTATCTAGAAACAGGAGCGCCATGGCAACGGGAGAGTGCCACAAAAAAACATGCAAAAAACGAAAGTATAAGATACATTTTACGGCAGACTACATGAAAGTGTACCCCTGTCTTATAAGAGTAAAACATAATGATAGTCTTGCACGCTGTAAAGTTTGTAACAGTGACTTCAGCATTGCCCATGGCGGGTTAAATGATTGTAAAAGACATGTTGAGGTGAGTTCAACAAGTTTCATTTCATTCATGTGCATATTAGCCTATTCCTTAGACCTGTTTAAAGCTGCAATGGAATATAAATAAAAGCAGTTTACATGAATAGCCTAGTATAAGCAGCTTATAAATAGTAAAAGTAATCTACAAATTGTAACATTATGAACAAAAAAATGCATAGGCCTATAGCCTATAGAAATTATGTATTATGCTTTTATATATTTTAGGGACAACAACTCTGTGGTGAAATGTCATATCCTTGTCCTCCTTCCATTTTTTTTTTTTTGGTGGTGGGGGGTGGGGGGTGGGGTGGGTTGGGGGGGGGGGTACCTCCCTGAAATGAACTTTTGCAGGTTGGGATGTCTGGTTACCGAATGTTGACAGAGTGAGTGGAGGGGGCGTGGTAAGCCATTGGTCAATTAGCATACATGCGCAGGGAAAAATAAATGTAGAAATGTGGAAATACAGAAATAAATAAATGTAGAAATGTGGAAATACAGAAATAAATAAATGTAGAAATACAGAAATAAATAAATGTAGGAATAAATAAATGTATAAATAAATACATATATAAATATATAAATAAATAAATATATAAATACATAAATATATAAAAAAATGTCTAAATACATAAATAAATACATATAGAAATGAATAAATAAATAAATAAATACATGTAAAAATACAGAAATAGCCATTTATATTACCAAAATGTATTTATTTTTACAATTATTTCTGCATTTATTTATTTATTTGTACTTTTATTTATTTATTTTTCGTTCTGTCATTTTTAGTCCTTCATATTTCTCTGGCACATAGGGCTACAACAAAACAAACGTGGCTGGTCGCTTAACACGAGTCAGATGGTCGATTCCAAGAAGAAGACATGGGGTTCTTAGCCAAAATAAACTGCAAAATTAAACGTATTTATGTCGATAACGATGTACTGACCTGAAAAATCATGCTTATGTAAGTCAGAATTAGGCTATGACATCAAAATGATGACATAGCTATAACCAAGTCGACTTAAAAAAGTCATAGTCATGCATAGAAAGTCATTATTTCGATTTTTCCTCTCATAATTATGACTTGGTATGACACAAGTCAATACTATGACTAGTATGTCATAATTTCGATTTTTTTAAATCTCATAAATATGACTTAGTATTCACCAATAGCCTGTCTCAGCCACTCATAACACTGCAAAGCTTTGCTTCTTTCAAATGCTGTTCATTTGTATTTTATTGTTTAGCCTCTTAAAATAAAGGTTAAATAGGATCCATTTTGTGTTTTCCAGCAATAGAAACATTTTGTGTTTCTTTAGAAAAAAAAAAAACTTATTTTAAAAGGGGCCATTCACACAGAGGTGCTCAAGTTAAAAGTAGTTCAATGTTTAAATACATTCTGAATGTCCCACAGTAATTGCTGTATCTTAAGTATCTCCAATAAGCAGCTGGATCACAACTGACCCGAGATAAATACAAGCATTTATTCTGCACACCAGAACGGAACATATAATTGCCAATGCTGGGCACAGCAAAGCGCTGCTGAGGAATTAACATTGATTGACTCTTTATCCAGCTCTGGTTTTCAGGGGACGGCGTCAATACCAGCTCAACCTCAGAGTTTGTGGCTGATCTGACCTGTTTGGAAGAACTCTAGGAGGTTTTGCAGACGGCAACAGCAGCAGTGTGTGTTGAATTCTAAGTGCTTTCCATCAGACAGTATCAGTAATGCTGAAATTACCAGAGAGACCCTGATAATACAGAGCCTCACCACACTAATGCAATGCCAAATTGCTGACAGCTCCCTTCGGTTAGGAAAGTCTGTTGTAAAGATCCATTTATGTGAGCCGAAAAATCCCTTTCCCACATTAACAGGCAACTGGAAGGAGAAATGATATCTGTGGGTTTGTGACAAATGAATGCGAGACAGTGCCAAAGAACAGTCTAAGATGGCATCGCCTGGCGCATTAGTTCTGTGGAGAGTGTGTGCGTGTTCGAGTGTGTTAGACTGGAGTTTTATGCTGTGCAGAGCTCAGAATCTCACTAAAGCATCAGGGAGATCAGAAGAATGCTTGACAGCTGTAGAGAAAACGCTTATGTGTGGATTTTTTCACCATCTAACACACACACACCTAAATCCTGTCCTAAACCTCGGAGCAAATTTTGATTTCCTGTTTGAGGAGGATTTGGACATCTAGTGCTCAACAACTGTTTGTTATAGTGCTTAGAAGGCAATCATCTGTTTCCCGCAGAACCGTAGTGAAGAGATGATGTTGATTTACCAGCTGAAATATAGATTTACGCTTTTCACCCCCTTATGAAACACCTCCAGCTGCACTAAAAAACAATAACAACAGAGTTTCACAAAAAGCCAAGCACAGAATATGGATCCTAGCACATTAAGGGCAAAAAATTATAAATAAATGTATCAATGTCGCAACTTTCTCAAGTTTTCAGAGTGACATATATCGACAGTTTAAATTTGCACAGATTGCATATTGCTCGCACTTTCATTATTCATGAAAATGTAAAAAAAAAAAAAAAAAAATTATGGGGGGGGGATTATGTGAAAAAACAATGTGCTTTCTATTGTTATATTAAACACTACCTGTAGATATTAAGATCATGTATGGCTTAATATTTATTTCTCTACAGTGTATAATTGAGAGAGACTTTTTCATCCTTCCTAAAGTTTTGTTGTATTCATGGGTCTGAGTTTTCAATGTCAGAATGAATTTCAATACCCAAATGTGCTAAAAAACAAAACAGATATTGCACTTACACAGCAGTAAACAGACAGATAATAGTGTAAAGCTATCATGTTTGTGTCTCTTGAACACTGCGTGCTTCATAATGTGTCCACCAGAGATGCACATTCAGTTCAAAACACTGTTTATTAAGAAATAATAATATGCTTGTTTAAACATAATTTAGTTATATTTTAAGTGAATGAGAGAAAAATTAGCATCTGTCAGCCGATCCAGTCTTGCTGTTAATGCAGTGCTTTTATAATAAATGTGTGGCCTCTAGTGGTCTTGAGCTGTTATCACACCACATAATGAAAGTCTCTCTCACACACAAAAACTTAAAATAAGACACACTACTCTTCAAACATTTGGGGTCAAGTTTTTTTTATCATTTTTGAAAAAAAGTATTGTATGCTCTCCAAGGATGCATTTATTTATTTTTAATCAAAAATACAGTAAAAAGTGCAATATCATGAAATATATTACAATTTAAAATAACTTTTCTATTTTAATATATTTTACAATTTATTCCTATGATCAAAGCTGAATGCTTCATCCTCCAGTCTTCAGTGTCACATTATCCTTCAGAAATCATTCTAATATGCTGATTTGCTGCTCAAGAAACACTTATTTTTATTAACTATGTTGAGAACAGTTGTGCTGCTTAATATTTTTGTGGAAACCATGATACTTTTTTTCAGGATTCTTTCAAGAATAGAAAGTTCAAAAGAACAGCACTTATTTGAAATAGAAATATTTTGTAACATTCTAAATGTTTTTACTGTCATTTCTTACTGACCCCAAACCATTGAATTGTAGTGTACATATAATACACACACACAAGCACATGTCTCACTCATTGGTTTAATTAGGCTAGTTCTCAAACTCATGTTCTTTTTTTCTGTGATCATAAGCCAGCGCAATAAATGACAAATTTTGCATACAGGAATTAAAGGAAAAGTCCCCCCAAAAATGAATTCACCTCCATTTTATGTAAAACCGTACCTTCTGCAAAACTTATCCTTTTAGAAATAGGCTAATGGGTTTGAAATATCATGAGGCATTGGAAAGATGACAGAATTGACATTTGTTGCTGAACTAGCTGACTAGTAAGCCAATTCACAAAGAAGCTCCGAAATGCTGTTTTAGTGCTGAGAACTTAAAAAAGCCTGACCTCTAATTCAAATAAAACGCCAGCTAATGATCTAAATGCCAGCAACTCGAGTGGCCATCCCTCTTGCAAGTGGGTCACAGGTTCAAACATCGATCCGAAGAATATATAAAGCCTGTCACAGCAGACTCAATACAACAGAAAACACAACTGTTCTGATTGATAGTCAGTCTATAATGACTTTGCTCTTTATGCTTCAGCAAGCAAAGGCAATATTTTTAACTCCCAAAACTTAATGCACTAGGAAAACTTACTAATATACTATACTATTATATATATATTGCATTAAGCATGGCTGTGCGATTCACAATCACATACAGAAAAAGACTGCAAGTATAATCATTTAATAAATTACATTGATGACTTACAGGCATTATGACTTATATGGTATAAAGTTTCTCTTATTAGTCCAGAGTCCATTTTCTGTATGTACTTTTTGTTTTCTAGAGTTGAGAGAAAAGCTGTGCGGCACCATCCACATTGACAGCTTCCCTTGGAGCTTCTCTGACCACCTGAAATACATAGTTTAAATGAGATCTTATATAATATACACACAGCATACTGACACATAAGGCGTGCATGTCATTAAATTCGAGAAAACAGCCAGGCAAGTGGCATTTAGAAACAACACCAGCACAATTTACATAAAGTATATAGAAACATGCCAATTTTACAGCTGCAAACAATTTTTTTTTTACCTTCTGTCCTTTTTTGGTTTCATTAGTTGTGGGTTTTGATATATTTCTCACATCTTGCTGTACTTCAGTGAACATTTGATTTAAGCTCTCCACTTTTTCATTCCTCACAGTGTTTATCTAGGGGGAGAATGTCAACATCTCAAAACTGTCCAGTCCTAAAGAAAGGCACATTAATAATGTAAACAAAACATGAACTTACATGTTTCAGGGAGGTCTTGACAGGTTTCGCTTTGGTCTTGGGTTTTGACTGTTTGTTCGCAACCTGAAATACATTCTGCTGTTTTTTGCCTCTCTGTTTATTTTTGGCCATGTTTATCTTGAAGCCTGTAGACTTTCTGATGAATCCTCAACTCAATGAAGCCGCAATCTGGACGTCTAAATCCCAGTTAAATGAGAGGAATATGAACAGCAGACGGATACCAATATATGGCTAGATTTGTAAGTAAACGTGTTGTGAAAAGATAAAACAAATTCAACTACATATGCAAATGTCGTCTCTATTCCATAAACAGGAATACGCAGTTTCAACTATCAACAGCTCGTTCCTACGTCCACGTGTGTGCTGTGGCTTCTGTGCTTTCCCGTCAGTGTGTTCATCAGCGCCGTCTCGCGATGTGGAGAGTGCGCGAGAACTCAATAGAAGGCCACCACGAGTCACGACTGATTGAAATTAAAGTATTGGAACAAAGTACTGCGAAATTACACTTTATTTGTCAGTTCAGCTTTTCAAATCTGCATTCGTGAATTCACACATACATTTGTTTGTTCATGGGTTAGAAAACTCTCGGGCAGGCTCAGGCATAAGACTGCAAGTTGTGTGGTAGATTCAGATAGATCAGTATGGAAGCTTGTTTCCGCCACTGAATAATAAATAAATAATAATAATTGCGTCTTTTTATCTCACAATTCTGACTTTTTTTCTCTCACAATTGCGATAGACCTATATCAAGTCAGAATTGTGACTTTTTTTCTCAGAATTGCGAGATATGAAGTCAGAATTGTGAGAAATAAAGTCGCAATTCTGAGAAATAAAGTCGCAATTCTGATTAATAAAGTCGCAATTGCGAGATATAAAGTCGCAATTCTGAGAAATAAAGTCGCAATTGGGAGATATACAGTCAGAATTGTGAGATATAAACTATTCTGACGTAAAAAAAAAAAAAAAAAAGTCAAGTCTTTTCCCCCTTAAAATTGGACTTTATATCTCACAATTGTGAGAAAAGATGTCAGAATTGCGACATATAAACTCGCAATTATGTGTTATAAAATCAGAATTGCGTGATATAAAGTCGCAATTGCGAGAATAAAAGTCAGAATTCTGACTTTATAAGACGCAATTGCGAGTTTATTTCACGCAATTCTGACTTTATATCTCGAAATTCTGAATTTCTAAGACGCAATTGCGACTTTATTTAACGCAAATCTGACTTTATATCTCGCAATTCTTAGAAATAAAGTCAGAATTGCGGGATGTAAACTCGCAATTGTGAAATAAAAGTCGCAATTATCTTTTAAAATGTTTTATTTTGTGCGGAAACAAGCTTCCATAGATCAGAGAAAATCTACAACTTTTAAAATATTTATAAAGTAACATGCATTTATTATTTATTGTTCATGAAAATGTACAAATATTATAATCTATAAAAATACGTAAACATATATTTGGTTTAGACATTTAGCCTACTTATTTTTTTCTTTTCTTTTCTTATTTTTATTTATTTATTTATTTATTTATTTTAATTGGACCTCAATCAAACAGGATACATTTGTGCATTTATCCACTTGTTTGTCTATATATTAAAAACATTTTGAGGAGTAGTTTCGACTCTCGACCACGAGATGGCAATCAAATCCAAAACATAGTAACTTTATCTATACACATAGCAACATTTGCAAATGGTATTTAAAAACATCTCGACTAAACTAACATCGGTTTTACTATTTACAGAAATCACAAGCTATTTTCCAGTACTAATTTGCCCTACAATCATAATAATAGTTTAAAATCTACATTGTAAAAAAATTTACTTAATTTTTTCCCCTTTTATTTTATTGTAGAGCCTATAATAATAATAATAATAATAATAATAATAATAATAATAATAATAATTACTGGCTAGTATCTGTTGGTGCTATAGCCTAAATACAATGTTAGTAGCCTACGCTAGCCTATATGTTCATCATTTCATTAGGCTATAGCCTACACACACTGACTGTAGCACATTTAAAAAATCATTTCTGTTTTCAGTCACAAGGTCTTTCTTTGTAAAGCGTCAAATATTAGCTGTAGTAGCAGAGTGTTGCGTAAACCCGCCATTCATTCTCTCTGCTGGAGGATCTGATGGAGGGATGATTCATTTACTGCACTCATTTACATTACTGTATCACACTGTCACTCTACGTCATTTGGAACCCGGCGTGCCACAAGTATCTGATTACGCAATCACAGAATGTTAAGAATGCTTTTCGAATGGATCCGTAGATCAAAAGGACTCCTATATTCCCACAGATGCGAGCGCGCATTCCGAAAGAGCGAGCGCGCGCAATATCGATCTCTTGTGTAGCTCCTCCTGCTGATCACACATTTAATATACGGTCATGTGAACAAACCGCGTCCAGAGGCGCTATATAAACCGACAGCTCATCTGTCTGAGGACACTGACACTGCTTTAGGACACTTGAAGACACTTGAGAGGACCGCGGCACAGTTGTCATAATGTCTCACGGATGGGGATACGCTGACCATAACGGTAGGCTAAGATCTCACACGTGATTATGATTTTTCAGATCCATATATGATTGTATAGGCTATTTAAATATAACATGTAAAATGAATCAGATTATCCCTCATTAACTGCATTTCCCCTCTATGCATCTAAGACATGATCACCTTGTCTACTGCACAGTCAGCACTATATGTGACAGAATGTACAGATTTCACGCATAAATAAATGCATATAAATCGGTATTTTGTATCGAATAGAGAACTATATATTTTTTCCTCACATAAATGCAGATTTTTTATTTCGTCCCAAATGCAGATACTACTTTGGACACTGCAATTCAAATGCACGTGTTTGCCCTTATGTTTATTCACATTTTTTCTTCACATAAAGGCTTTTTAATTCCCGCCAGCACAGATGTAAAATATATTTTATTAAAGCAACCATTGAAAAAGACAAATAATCTAAGGATGGATGCTGCTCAGATGTATGTTAGGAATATAATTTCATGTATTTTTGTGCCATATATGCTTATAATAGCACTGTTTAACCTCTGTGTCCACTGCAGGACCTCAGAAATGGTGTGAAACCTTCCCCATTGCTAATGGACCTCGCCAGTCTCCAATAGACATTCAAACCAAAGGAGCGTCTTATGATGATAAACTGAAGCCGCTGAGTCTGAAGTATGACCCCAGCACTTCACTGGACATCCTGAATAATGGACACTCTTTCCAAGTGACCTTCGCCGATGATAACGACAGCTCAAGTTCGTGACCTCTTTGTTAATTCTTATAATGAATTGCCAGCCTATTCTTGTATTAATCATTAGCTTAACTTAGTCAGAGTGTTCCTGAAACGACTGCAGTGTTAACCTAGATACTATTTAGAAGGAAAACTTATATAATAATGAGGTTGCATCGGACACTATATGTAATCCCAGAGTATCATTGCTGAATATTCACTGTAAAAAATGATATGGTCAATATGTTATGACAACACATGTTTTTACTTTGCTTTAACTCATCAAAATAAGTTAAGCAATTTTCAAAGTTATAAAATATATAACTCATGTTTGTAATTTAAGTTAAAATGACTGAAACATCCAAGTGGACTTGTACAGGTAAAGCAAGTCATTGGCAAGCATTTTGAAAGTTGGCTTTTGCTCCTACTACATAGTTAAATATTAATTTACAACAGTATCCTGTAATGTTTTATCTTTTAAGAGATAGTTTGCAAACACAATTTTATAGGTTATGCTTATTTATAGGTTATAGTCTATTGTATTGCATGTCTAAGCAAGTGTAAAGCCTAAAATTAAACTTGTGTAAAGAAATACGCAACACCTCGGCTCTCTCGCTCCCCAGTGACAGCTTCTTTTCCACAGAGTTGTGGCGAATCACACATGTACACACAAGATTGCATTAAAGCTGAATGGGTTTGCTTTAAGTCTCATTCACATGAACTTTGACATAAAGGGAGATGAACCTGTGTAGCAAGTTTAACCATTTAAACCTACACTATTGTAACAGACTTTGACATAACATACATCACTGTGTTTGTTTGCTCTAGTACTGACAGAAGGCCCGATCTCAGGTAAATACAGACTCAAACAGTTCCACTTCCACTGGGGCGCCAGTGACGACAAAGGCTCCGAGCACACAGTCGACGGGAAATGCTTCCCAGCCGAGGTATGAATCCCTGCATGCGTATAAATGCGTTCATGGAGATGTGAGATGTTTTCTTATATATGATGAAATATCAATGCACCTAATAAATTCATCTTTAGCTCCATCTGGTCCACTGGAACACAAAATATCCCAGCTTTGGGGAAGCAGCCGATAAGTCTGATGGTCTCGCTGTGGTCGGAGTGTTTCTGGAGGTTTGTGTGCATTAGGGTCCAATTCTCACTAGTAACCAACTATAACTTTTGCCTCAATAAACTCCTAATTACTGCTTATTAATAGTTAGTTACAATAGGTAGTTGTTAAGTTTAGGTGTAGGATTAATGGATGTAGAATAAGGCATTAATATATGCTTTATAAGTACTAATAAACAGCCAATATCCTAGTAATGTGCATGATAAACTACTAGTTAATAGTGAGAATTGCAAACAGAAGAACAAATTCACTAAACAGGCACAGCTCTTGCTTATGATATTTTTGCACGAAAATAAAATAAATAAAATGTAATAATAAAACATAATATAAAAAAATAAACAAAAATAGTATGCCTTAGTCAAATCTTTTCACAAATTTCTATTTCTGTTTTTTAAACTTTCTATTCATCAGATCCTGAAAGGAAATGTAACACAGTTTCCATGAAAATATTTCACAGCACAACCGTTTTCAACATTTAAAATAATAATCAGAAATGTTTGTTTTGCAGCAAATATTAGAATGATTTCTTAATGATCACGTTACACTGAAGACTGGAGTTATGATGCTGAAAATTCAGCTTTGATCACAGGAATATATTAAAATAGAAATGAGTTATTTTAAATTAATTATATGTTTATTTCAATTTAAAGTAATAATATTTCTCTATATTACTGTTTACTGTACACTCTAAAAAATGCTGGGTTGTTTCAACCCATGGTTGGGTCAAATATGGACAAATCCAAACGTTTTAAACCCAACTTTGTCCATATTTGACCCAACCATGGATTCAATCAACCCAGCACTGTTTAGAGTGTAGTTTAATCAAATAAAACATTGACGAGCATAAAATACTCTATATAATCATTAACTAAATATTATGCTTAGTCACATTCTTCCCACAAAATTAGGCTTAAACATTGTTTTTGGTTTTGTTTTCCATCAGATCGGTGAAGACAATCCTAAGCTTCAGAAGCTTCTGGATGCTATGGATGCTATCAAGTCCAAGGCATGTCTATCAAGTCCAAATTGTCATTTTTATTTCTTGCTCAAGACTGAAATCAGTTCTGCTTTATTCACGGTCAATTGTGTGTTTGTTATCTTGCAGGGAAAGCAGACCACATTCACAAACTTTGACCCAACCAGCCTACTCCCGAATTCTCTGGAGTACTGGACGTACCCAGGGTCTCTGACCACCCCCCCTCTGTACGAGAGCGTCACATGGATTGTCTGCAAGCAGTCAATCAGCATTAGCTCTGCGCAGGTGACAACACAAGCATTGAGGGGGAGTTTAAAAGCCACATGCTTAGTACTGATTTACTTACTTAGTATCTTGCATAGTAGAGATTTGGATGTGCATCTCTAAAAGAGCAGTTATTAACAGAAACAGTTAACCAAGATTATGAGCAAAAACACAAGCTTGTTGAACAGGACTAAAATCACATCTATGAAACACAAATTTACATAACCTTCTTAAGAAAACTAGTGCTATTTGAGTAGGGTTTGCAAATTGGTAAATATGAACATGAAATGTTAGTGAAATTTTTGGTGAAAATTGTACATAACTTTTTTTAAAAGAGTTAAAAAGTTTGGGGTCAGTAAGATTTTCTATTTTTTTGATAAATTAATAATGCTATTCAGCATTATTTGACCCATTAAATTGGTCAAAAGTGAAAGATTTGGAATAAATGCTGTACTTTTGCAAAGAATCCTGAAAAAAATGTATCATGGTTTTCACAAAAATATTAAGCAGCACAACTGTTTTCAATATTGATGATAAAATGTTTTTTGAGCAGCAAATATTAGAATGATAAAGGATCATGTGACACTGTAGACTGAAGTAATAATGCTGAAAATTCAGCATTGACATCACTGGAAGACATATTCAAACAGAAAACAGTTATTTTAAATGAATAATATTACATTTAATTTAAAGTAATAATATTTCACAATATTATACCGACCCTAAACATTTGAACAGTAGTGTGATTAGTCCTATAAATTCAATATATATATATATATATATATATATATATATATATATATATATATATATATATATTAAAGTACATTAAATGTTATTATGAAACAGTGTAAATATGTCAATATAAAAACTGTATGTATTTATATAATTAAAATTAAATTGCACACTGTCACTACTTCATGTGAAAATGAAGAAAATCAGTGAACTACCCAAATGTAGGCAATCCAATGAGAAACCATCCAATTATGATTGTTGTTACCCAGACAGCAACATAGTGTCGGCCCAGATCCGGCCCACATCTGGAACACGTTGAATTCACACATACCAGATGTGGCCCGGATCTGGGTATGTTTTTAGTCTTTAGGCCTTCCATTTTTAAAACCGGCTAGATATTTTCCCTCATCTGAGACAGTTAGACAAGACAAACTAGACAAAACCGTCTAGTCATAGTCATTTTCTTCTCTATTCAACCTCTGTGGCATCTAGCGCTTTTGTAAAAATCAACACAACCGTGTCGAATGCTTACATCACGAGTCACGACTTTGGTTCAGGGCTGGAAATGTGCACATAACCTCAGGTCGCCATGCCTCATTTCCTAGCCTCTATGAATATAAAAAGAACTTGACTGACATGAAATTCTATTCAAAATGTGAGAACGAATTAAAATGTGTTTGTTTAGGACAGTTAATGTTTAACCAGTTCGCAGAAGCATTCCCTCAATACAAAAATAGTAACAGATGACGAAAACTCACAGCATTCCTCATTCTTTCTCTTCCTGTACAGATGAAAAAATTCCGATCTCTGCTTTTTACCGCGGAGGAAGAGAAGGCCTGCTGCATGGTGGATAACTATCGCCCCCCTCAACCTCTTAAAGATCGCAAAGTCTGTGCCTCTTTCAAGTGAAGGATCCCCCAGACCCCGCCACCCCTTCCCCCCTTCCTTAGAAGGATATGCAAGCGCGGGGCCCCGGGCCAAGGGCCTCAAAGCACCTTCACCCTCCATGCAGTGGTGCTGGGCATCCTGCCAGCTGTCCAGCAGAACAGATGTGCTGTATGGAGAGTAAAGAGGCTATGCAGGGAATCGTGTGTTTGTACTGTCCTTCTATCTCTCTTTCTCCTTCATTCTCTGGTTTACTTCATTAGTGCAAATGCTTGAATTATTTGGAATTGGAATGCCAACTTTGTTTGATGCTCTGATTTACATGTGTGATGCATAGACAAACAAAATGAGAAGCAATATATACACTGGATATTTAATACATAAATGGAGTATTTTAGTATATTTGTATTGGTCAAGAGATTAGGCCTGCATCTGCGATTAAACACAGGGTTGCAGCCGATACCTGAACACAAGCCATCTGTGCCTGCTGTCCTTCCCTGCCAAGCTGTAATCTCTGGCAGTCTCAGCAATGCGCAAGCTTAATGAAACCCAGTGGACTTTTCCGTTAGGCTGCAAGATCTAGAAAATCCCTATTTCAAAATGAACGCACGTGGCAATATGTCCCTGTGGGCATGCCGGGAAATCACGCACACAATCTATCACATACTGTACAATCAGAGCAGCTTTTGGTTTGGAGTATTGTGCCTCAGATCATTGTAATTGCATATTCTTTTTGTGTGTTTCTGAAAGATGTCATTTATAGCAATTGCTATGCTTAAGATTTCAGCTGGAAAGAAATAGCAATAATTGCATGAAACCCCGATATAGTTCCTTAATGTGCCGTTCCTTGTTGGGTTTTGCTTAATGCTATGCTTTAATCTTGGACTGCGAGTGAAATTCGTCTTTTCAGCTGTATTGAACAGCAATGCACAAGCCGTGACAAGCAACACAGTGAGTCTTAATAGAAACCAACATGCCAATCGATACATCCAAGCAAGGAGGTCACCATCAGCTCCTCTGAAGCACTGGGACCACTGGACTTATGTCTTATGATATGCAATTGTGAAGACATATATTGTGTAACGTGTTATTGAATGTACTTTACTTGAATTCGAGGGCTGTGTTAAGCAATATTGTTCAGCCATACTCTGATCCACAACTTTCGAGGGGTTATTTTAAGTAAAGATATTTTATGCTTATGTTATGTGTGTCATGGTTTTCTGATGCCTCATACACAGTATTTACAGTATAAACAGTATACAGTATAATGAACAGATCCATATCGGAAAAATATATATGCGTTTTCTCCCACCATAACAGTCTTTTTTTTTTTTTTTTTTTGACAAACACCAGGATTGTAGTCATTTAATTCCTGTCTAGTCAAAGCACATTTATCTATATAGATCTTTATACAATACAGATTGTTTCAAAGCAGCTGCACATTCATAAACAGGAAAATAACAATGTCATTAACGCAAAATCCGTCAATTAAGTAACACTTTCAGCTATAAATCAGCTCTACAGAAAAGAATAGTGTCACTGTTCAGTTCAATTCAGTTCAGTGTTGATAAGTTGTGACAACAAAAGTGTCAATGTTGTAAAGTTTATTTATTATGAAATTGCAATTCCAGCTATAAAGCAAGTCTACAGCTCAATCCAGTTCATGTTTTTGTGTTCTCATCTTGTAGTGTATAGTAATCGATGTAATGTAGTGTAATATTTTATGAATATCAATTCTCTTCCCATCGAATCTCTGAGTTTAAATTGGCCTAAAGATTTTAAAATCTGTCTGCTAAATTAAATTAGCTACACAATGGAGTTTTGGTAGTGACAACTTAAATAACGCACGTTGACCTGATTGGTTACAAGTTTGTGACGTCAGAAACACCAGCGATTTCAAACCGCGTTTTTGAGATTGTCTTTGGTTCACTGCAGATTTAAGGAGAAAATACTCAGCAATGGTGTTGACTTATGAATTTCCACATGGTTTGTCTTAAAGCACATTAAAAACACCACATAGACATTAAACAACATTAAAAACTTGATTTTCACCACAGCGGGACATAGCGACTAGCGTCATAGCCGAGGCTACAAATTGAGTATAAAACAACACTGTTGAGGTTTCAGTGGATATTTTCACTTAAATGAACTAGAGAAAACCTTGCTTTTCTAGCAGAGTTTGGTATAATATTGACTCTTTTTTATCTGATTAGCTAATGATTAGCAGCTAGCCTAAGTTATTACTAAGTTTATAGGTGCTGTAAGTGAATTATTTGGGAATATCACAAATAAAATATCTTTACTGACAGATATCTGAAATATGCGTTACTTGAAATCACAAGTGGCTTTATGACAGCTCTGTAAACAAGAGAGCCAGAGGCTCGGTCTACACAATTTTATCCAATTAGAAACTCTCAACATGTGAATCATTTTATATGATTACTGCAAAAAAAAAGAAAAAAAAAAAGAAAATCGTTATCTATTAGTGAGATTTTTTTCTAATTCTAGCATAACCTCTATTACTCACAATTTTAACGTTCCCTCAAGACTTGTTTTTCTCCTCAGTAACTTGATTTAATCATTTTTATATATTTGTAATGGAAATTTGTAAGAACATATTTTTTTTTCAATATAGATTTGCATAGTATCTTTTGAAGGTGAAGATTTGGATGTCATATATAGTTGAAATTAGCAAGTACAGAACCGCTTCCAGCACTTTTAATGACTTAATGACATTTTTTTACTCCAAGTGGATCATAAGGCTATTATCAAAACATAATATGCCTTCACTCCATGTCTTATATGCTTATCCACCATTAATGACATGTATATATAGCACAGTCCGGGCTGTTTTGTCATCTGTGTCCAGCTAAAGCCAGCTGACTTTTCACCGCACGAGCAGTATGACATCATAATTCAATCCCATTTACATAAACGTTGATTTACCTAGCTGTCGCATATTGACGTCAAAGTTCACAGTGAGAGCTGAGAGAACAGGATTATGTGAATGACGTCAGCACGACACCGCCTTCATGACAAAGGCGACAGACAGACCCAACCTCCCAGTAATCGATGTATTACATAAGAACGCTGTCTGGTGATATAAATCAGAGGGAATAACAGTATAAATCTCACTCACATGGATACACACACGCCAACAAGCAGCTAATCTGCAGCGCAGTAAATCCAAAAGAGCATCCTGGCATGAACACAGCAGTGCGGCAAGAAACATGACCTACAGTCAAGGACGTATGCTACACACACACAGTTCCAGACAGGGACAGCCATGTCCGCAGGCTTTCGTGCTAATGCGATTCAGAGAAAGCTTGCGTATCGTCGCACATTACAAGACAGAAAGATGTATAAAGGCGTACGTGAAAACACACACACACACGTTTAATGACGTTGCTGTCACGATTAATGGATTCTCTGTAGTTAATGTGTCCTCTGATGCTTATAGTAAATCCTCTTAATAGAGCTAAATACCTTCTGTATGCAAACATAGGCTGCTTTTATGGCTCTCTATACTGTAAATTACTCAATAAAGCTGTTGTGGAGAGCTTGGGAACATTGCTCTCTGAGGTTCACATGGCACTAGGCCACGAGGTCCGAGGTCACTGTGAAGTGACACTTTAGTAAGTACTAACTATAATAAGTAGCCTAACTTTGCAACTAATTCTCATTAATTTGCAACTACATGTCAACTAAATCTCATTAGAATACTGTTAGGTTAGGGTTCGGGTTTGTAGAATAAGCTGACATGTAGTTGCAAAGTTACTTAGTCAGTATAATGTCTAAAGTGAACTATTGAAATAAAGTATTACCATATTATTTTGTGCAGATAAGTATATTATTGTGTCTTTGAGCTGCTGATGTAAATATCTTGTTTTTGGTCTCATTTAGTATGTCAAGCACAGTGTACATAACACTGCTGGATGAGAATTTAAACACAGCCATTAAAATGTCTGTTCAATAAATCAATATACTACTGCATCTGAATGCATTAGACTTTAAAAAGAGCGGCATGGAGGCAGGGGATTTCTCATTGAAGGTGTTATCTGACGGAAATGTTTTTCTCAATAACTTTGTGGTTCAGGATGTCACAGCACATTTGATTATCAGAAGACTGCAACATCATACCCGTCGCTGCATCTTCTGAAACTGTCACAAAGAACCTTCCTATATCTATAAATAGGCTTCTTACTAAAGTCTACTTTGGTCAACCCACTTTGAATTCAAATAAACAACCACAAAAAAACTAAACAAAAGGATTTTAAAATGCATTAGAAAATGTTTGTCATAAAGAATAATGATGCAATTAACAGGATGAGTGTCTGAAAATGGGGAAAATCCAGGACTGTATGCATGACTAATATATATATATTTATATATATATATATATATGTGTGTGTGTGTGTGTGTACACCTATAGAAGCCTGTAAATGTGCATGTTTTCCTTTCCAAGAGACTAATTTTCCACCTCACACCTTGTGTGGTTTCAGTTGTGTTGACATTATTATGTGTCATTCATAAAAACCCAAACAGTAAAAATATTTCTCTTAATTATTATTCCAATAATTAAAGAATCTCTCAAAATGGGATCAATTCCTGTGAAGGCATTTGTTTGAATAATAACATGTGAGCAAATGCAGACTTGCATGGAATCTGTGCTTGCTAAACAAAGTATGATACATCTAAACATGCCCTGAATGTTCATTTAAATATTCTGATAATTCGATATACAGATTAGGAATAAAGATAAAACAACCCAGACACCCGGATAACCCATCTTTCCTAGTTTCTGTTGATTACTTGGGCTTCAGAAGACACTCTCTCCATCCATCCTGGCAAGAGCACAGAGGTATTAGTGTGACAGGAGGAAAGTGTGTCACCTGAGACATACTGTTGTTCACTTTGCAAATGGGTCACCTGGTAACCTCTCACTTTCCCCAAATAGATGAATGGACAGCTCTTGACTGCAGGATGCCACAAACACAGGGACAAAGATACATTAGTTAAATGAATACATTTCATTTTAAAGATGGAAATTCTGTCATCCTTTTCTCACCCTCATGTTGTTCCAAACCTGTATGACAATCTTTCTTCTGTGGAACATAAAGGATGAATTTTTATGATATTTTCAATGTAATGGAAGTCAACAAGATCTGGCACTGTCAACCTCCAAAATGACTAAATGAAAAAAATGAGCATAGAAATGTCATAACAGTGGCCTATATGACTCATGCAATATATTACGAGTCCTCTGAAGCTGTTTGAGGAACACATTGAAATACAAGTCATTGTTAATAAAAAGCTGTCAAAGGGCCACAAAAGACATGAAATATTCTACAAGGTCATAGGGACCCCTTTTATTAAATGTGAAGTTTTTTCAGAGTTTTCATGTTTTTAATGAAAATCCATATAAGAAAGTGTGTCATGCATGTTTGGAATGAAACAAGCGTGAGTAAATGACAGAATGTTTATTTTTGGGTGAAATATCCCTTTAATTAGCAAGAAATTATGCATTCAGTGCTCCCTTTCTCAGTCTTTCATCTGCTCTCTATCTATCGCCTCTTCAGTGCAGAGCGTCTGTACTCAGATATGCCCAAGATATGCACATCTAGAGTTTCTTTATGAGCCGTCGTAGGTTCAAGTTCCTTTCATTGCCACCTGTTTGCAGCCGTCTGACCTGCACCTCAAAGGTCAGGGGGGAGAGTATAATTTCATATCTTGTAAGAAAGTAGAATCTCCACTACATTTTTGTGTCCCTCCACCTCCAAAATACCAATGAAACCATGTCTTAACATACCAGAAAACATACCAGAAGACATATATGCAACACATGTGGAGAAACTGAAATTAAGGCATTCTGAAATCATAAAAATCAATTTTCATTCAATGATTATTTACAAAATGGCCCAAATCGTCATTCCTGGAATGGATTAAAATGAGACAGATTAAGTCATAACAGGAAACAATGTAAGATAAAATACAGACCTGTAGAGAAATACTCCAGGGAAAAAAAAAAGAAAATCTCTTGAAATGGGGACAGATGTTGCCTGTCAATGATATTTATTAATAAGCAAATGTATAAGAAGATACTTAAGTTCACTCAAAAATGTAAGGTTTATCTCATTTATGTACCCAACAAACCATCATGATTTTCTTTCTTATGTGGAACACAAAATAAGATTTTGGAAGAACGTCTTTTCATTAAAAAAAAAAAAAAAAAAGTATAGTGATGCTCCAAAAAAACAGCACAAAAAAGAAAAGTTAACAAGACTCATGGGCTATATTCCACGTCTTCTTAAGCTATGATAGCTTTGTGTGATGAGCAATCTCATTTGCATAAGCGCATTGTAATGATTTGGTTGTGGTGGTAAGACAGCATTCAGCAGAGAGAGTGAGAATCCAAACGCAGTTTATTAACAAATATAATCCAAGGTCATAGTCCATACCAGGCAAAGGGTCAATCCCATGTAATCAGTCCACACACAAATACAACTCACTAAGGCAGACAGGAACAAAAAATCTAAAACTCAGCAAAATGTAAAGAAACCAGGAACTGCTCAAAATCTGACAGAGAGTGTGAACCAAAACAAACAATCAATCAAACAAGACTTCAACCTGACTGAAGGCAAAAGGCATTTCAATAGACAGGGAGATGATCACATAAAACAAGATAACACCGCTGAAACAGATAAACTAATAATGAGCAGAGGGTTCTGGGAAATGAAGTCCGGGAATAACAGTCTATGGAAACGGTGAGGGACTAGGCTGCCATCAGATGACACATCATGGCACCGGCAGCTGACAGATGTAACATGCATATTCAGACTTGACACATAAAGATGTCAGGTTTGACTATATTGATACCAACGGAATTGGCTCTAGGGAAGTTTTATAACTAACTGCATATATATATAATATGCATAAGTGTGAGAGCTTGGGTGGAGGACAGGATTTTCCTTTCACTTTTGTTATCACACATCATCTATTATTAAGGTGGCAGAAAATATTAGGAGTCAATTGTAACTTTCATTGAAATTGTCATTAACAACCTGGTGAATCCAGATTAAACAGATCCTTCGATTTCTTGACCTAAACTGCACTTGACCTGAATAGACATGATTGTGTTATGTCTAAAATTGTCTAAACTAGTTTCTATGTTAAGAGACACTGGTGCAGCTCAGTCTGTGGTCATGAGTGGTGTGTTTAGACTTGATTCCTGACACATACAGGTACTGATGTATAACTGTGTGAGGGGGTTACACAGAATATTTGAAATCTGCAGTTGAAACTGTTGATCACTATAATTACATTTTGTCCTCTGCTTTGGACGTGTTAGCCCCTAGGAGAGACCATGTTGTTTCATTTGTTAAATCATCTCCTTGGTATACCACTGAGCTCAGGGTTCTTCAGGTGAAAAGCAGACAGCTTGAACGCCAATATAAGAAATCAGGTTTAACTGTCCTTAAGCTAATGTATGATGAACATTTGAGTCAATACGCTTGAAGCTCTTAAGACAGCAAGAACAAAGTACTACTCGTCTATCATTAGGGATGGTGCTGCAAATCCCAACAAGATTTTTAAGACGATCAACAGAATTCTTGCACCAATTAAGCCATCAATTTGTTCTTCTGTGCAGGAGTGCTACAAATTTCTTAGTTTCGTTATGGATAAAATTTTAAGCATCTATAAGTCTATCAGTTTGGTACCTTGCACTGCAATTCTGCAATTCCAGTTAGTTTTCCTGAAACTGCATTCTCAAGTTTTAACATAGTTAGTGTTATAGTCATAACAACATGTACCCTCGGGCCTCGACCCAATCCAAACATCTGATCTTAAAGGAATATGCCGACTTTTGGGACTTTAGTTTATTCACCGTATCCCCCAGAGTTAGATAAGTCCATACGTACCCTTTTCATCTCTGTGCGTGCCGTAACTCTGTCTGACGCACCCACCGCTAGCCTTGCTCAGCACAAAGACTGGAGGTAAACGGCTCCAGCTAGCATACTGCTCCCAATAAGTGACAAAATAACACCAATATTTTACTATTTACATGTTGTGATTTGTATAGTTACTGCGTGTACAAATACCAAGGTCACATGAGACACAGCCATCTTCTAACCGTATACATACTGGGACCTTTATTCTCAGAAGGCAAAGCACTGCTACTTGGGCGGAGTGATTATGCAAGCTGAAGCCGTTTACCTCCAGTCTTTGTGCAAAGCTAGGCTAGCGGTGGGTGCATCAGACAGAGTTAAGGCACGCACGGAGATGAAAAGGGTATGTATGGACTTATCTAACTGGGGGATACGGTGAATAAGCTTAAGTCTCAAAAAGTTGGCGTGTTCCTGTAAGGGGTGTCTCTCTTCAATTAATCCCCTTATTTGTAACATTGTGAACACCTCTCTTACAACTGGTATTGTTCCAAAAGCCCTAAAGTTTGCAGCCATTACACTAGTCCTTAAAAAGCCTGGATGTGATAAGTCTGACCTATAAAATTAGGCCTATCTCAAATCTGCCCTTTCTTGCTAAGGTTTTGGAACGTGTTATTGTGGCACAACTCCACTCACAATTGTCATCCAACAAGCTTTTCGAACCTTTTCAGTCTGGGTTTAGAAAGGGACACAGTACAGAGACAGCCTTGGTTCATGTTATGAATGACCTGCTTGTCTCAGCTGACTCTAGAGCCTCTACCATTTTGGTCTTGTTAGATCTCAGTGCAGCTTTTGACACAGTGTGCCATTCTATCCTGCCAAAAAGGCTGGAGAGCTGGCTTGGTATCACTGGTACTGTGCTTAACTGGTTCAAATCTTACCTCACTGATCATTTCCAGTTTGTTGTCTTGTGAGACAAGTCCGCCATGGTGTTCCTCAGGGATCTGTCCTGGGTCCCATATGGTTTAGTGTTTATATGCTTCCTTTGGGGTATCACTTTTATGCTGATGAAACAAAAAATTTACATCAGCTCCAAATCTGATCCTACTTTCACCTCTAGAATTCTCTCAGAGTGTGTGCAGGAAATGCATCATGGATGCACCATCATTTTTTAAAACTGAATTCTTCCAAGACAGAGATTCTACTCACTGGCACACCTGCGGCTACTCACAAAGGGAGACATTTTAATTTGATTATGGATGATAGCGTTTTATTTCCATCTTCTCATGCTAGTAACCTTAGCGTGATCTTTGACACTCACACACTAGACTAACATATTAAGAGTATTACAAAATCTGCATTCCATCATCTCAGAAACATTGCAAGAATTAGGCCCTACATTACTCTACTTGACGCTGAAAGGCTTATTCATGCATTGGTTACTTCGAGGATTGATTATTGTAATGCACTATTTGTTGGTTTACCTGCTAAATCAATAAAACGACTGCAGTACATCCAGAATTCAGCAGCACGTGTTCTTGCATACACTTCACCACATCAGCACATTACAGGCGTGCTTTATAGCTTGCATTGGCTTTCTGTTCAGTCGTGTATTGCTTTTAAAACTCTAACACTAAGGGCGTAGGAGCAATTTTGAACCTGGGGGGGGACAGTAAATGCTAGGGGGGTTTGGGGGAAATTCCCCGATTTTTTTTTATATATATACACTCACCTAAAAGATTATTAGGAACACCATACTAATACTGTGTTTGACCCCCTTTCGCCTTCAGAACTGCCTTAATTCTACGTGGCATTGATTCAACAAGGTGCTGCAAGCATTCTTTAGAAATGTTAACCCATATTGATAGGATAGCATCTTGCAGTTGAAGGAGATTTGTGGGATGCACATCCAGGGCACGAAGCTCCCGTTCCACCACATCTTAAAGATGCTCTATTGGGTTGAGATCTGGTGACTGTGGGGGCCATTTTAGTACAGTGAACTCATTGTCATGTTCAAGAAACCAATTTGAAATGATTCGAGCTTTGTGACATGGTGCATTATCCTGCTGGAAGTAGCCATCAGAGGATGGGTACATGGTGGTCATAAAGGCATGGACATGGTCAGAAACAATGCTCAGGTAGGCCGTGGCATTTAAACGATGCCCAATTGGCACTAAGGGGCCTAAAGTGTGCCAAAAAAACATCCCCCACACCATTACACCACCACCAGCAGCCTGCACAGTGGTAACAAGGCATGATGGATCCATGTTCTCATTCTGTTTACGCCAAATTCTGACTCTACCATCTGAATGTCTCAACAGAAATCGAGACTCATCAGACCAGGCAACATTTTTCCAGTCTTCAACTGTCCAATTTTGGTGAGCTCGTGCAAATTGTAGCCTCTTTTTCCTATTTGTAGTGGAGATGGGTGGTACCAGGTGGGGTCTTCTGTTGTTGTAGCCCATCCGCCTCAAGGTTGTGCGTGTTGTGGCTTCACAAATGCTTTGCTGCATACCTCGGTTGTAACGAGTGGTTATTTCAGTCAAAGTTGCTCTTCTATCAGCTTGATTCAGTCGGCCCATTCTCCTCTGACCTCTAGCATCAAAAAGGCATTTTCGCCCACAGGACTGCCGCATACTGGATGTTTTTCCCTTTTCACACCATTCTTTGTAAACCCTAGAAATGGTTGTGCGTGAAAATCCCAGTAACTGAGCAGATTGTGAAATACTCAGATCGTCCCGTCTGGCACCAACAACCATGCCACGCTCAAAATAGCTTAAATCACATTTCTTTCCCATTCTGACATTCAGTTTGGAGTTCAGGAGATTGTCTTGACCAGGACCACACCCCTAAATGCATTGAAGCAACTGCCATGTGATTGGTTGATTAGATAATTGCATTAATGAGAAATTGAACAGGTGTTCCTAATAATCCTTTAGGTGAGTGTATAAAGCACTTAAATGCTCATTTCTAATGACTTTTGGGAACAGACTGTACTACTTAGTTTGGTTGTAAGAGGGTATATGCAGTGACAGACTGGGTAGATTATAAAAAGAGAGAAGCAATCTAATATAACTACAACCAAATGACTACATACCATGAACTGTACAAAAACAAACTTCATTTAATAAAGAACAAATAAATGAAAACACACCATTTAGAAGATGATCAGGCTTGGACAGAGCCTTGTGATAAAGAGGTTGGGGCAGAGCCTGGCAATGGAGAGAGGCTGAGGCAGAGCCTGGTGATGGATGGATAGTGAGGCAGTGATGGAGAGAGGCTGAGGCAGAGCCTGGGGATGCATGGAGGTTGAGTCAAGTCAAGTCATCTTCATTTATATAGCGCTTTTAACAATGTAGATTGTCTCAAAGCAGCTTTACAGAGATAAGCGTATAATTTAAGGTAACAGAGATTGTTTCGGCTTTACAGCAGAGTTAAGTTATTTCACACCATTCCCTCTACACAGACTTTAAACGCGAACCTGTGAGAAACGCTGTTGGCGTTCACATGCGCATTTAGAATGGGTTCTATAGTTATGTGCGTTTGAATATACGCAGGTTTGGAATTCCCTACAAGCCAAGCCTAAACAAAGTACTTGTCTTTCCTTATAAATTTTGATAAAGAATTTTATTTTATTTTGTTGCTTTGGGGTAGGAACGCGAAACGAATTTTCCCGACAACGCCTTATCTGTATAGTGGTAGAGGGATCCTCCATAGGGAGAGACTAGTTGGCACTTCAGCACTGCGTTGTCATCGGTCCAGGCGAAGGTCCTTCGTCAGATCTGGATACGGCCTGGATCCGGCAGGCTGCAGGAAAACCTCGGGATAAACACAGACACTAAAATTAGCGTAGATGCCATTCTTCTCATGATGTAACGAGTACATCAGGATTTTTGGGAAGTGTTCCCGGTTCCGGTTCACTCTCTCCATCACTGTTGAGGCAGTGATGGAGAGAGGCTGAGGCAGACTGATGGAGAGAGGCTGAGGCAGAGCCTGGTGATGGATGGAGAGTGAGGCAGTGATGGAGAGAGACTGAGGCAGAGCCTGGGTATACATGGAGGCTGAGGCAGTGATGGAGAGAGACTGAGGCAAAGCCAGGTGATGGACAGAAAGAGCATGTTGACTTAATTGAAGGTCCCAAAAACATGCCTTCTTTGATCATTTGCAGAGATGTACTGCTCGCAAATTCTTGCTCTATCTAGACGATCCAACTTGTTCTGATGGATGTGACAGATTGCAGTGCTGTTTAGATGGGTCTGTGACATTGTGCTCCTTAGCCAGTCTTCTTAGGGAACTGAAACTTCTTTCTGCTTCTGCAGAGGAAGAAAGAACAACCAAAAGCAGCCTCACCAATGTCTCTACCTGGCTGAAAAGACTGCAGACCTCTGTCAGCAGATTTTGGCATCCTCAAGAGTGGTACTATAGTCCAACTGAAGCTTGAACAATGGCAGCCGTACCTCCAGTTAATGCCGATCTAGCTCTGGATATTGGCTGACAACATCTTGCATCTTTCCAGTCAGGAGCACTCTCTCTAAATGTCCACAGTATCCAGCATTTTGAAGAAGTCAATGCGGTAATGCTCTTCAGTGGTTGCTGGGACAAATGCTGTTGCATTTCCTGTGAAGCGCTTGGGTGGCTTTCTGACATGCGGCATCTGTATAGGTTCAATACCTGTGCTGGTGACTAGCTCAGTGGCCCTTGTGTGTTTGCGGTGAAACATTTCATCTGACCTCTTTGCCTTCAGAGTTGACTTCACACAGTCCATAGCTGTCATGCCCATGACAGTTCCAGTTGACGTCTGTAGGGAGTAATTCAGACACTCTAGTTCTCCAATCACTTCACAAGCAAGAAGAAGCCCAAGCACCGTGGTCCCCTTTTGGAATCGCTCCAAAAGCCCCCTAGATGTGATTGTTGTTTCAGAGTAACCACATGAAGCCATCTCCTCCAGACTGAGCAGCACTGCCTCATACTGCCCAAGAACAGCTTGAATAGCCGTCATCCTGACAACCCATCTGGTAGGGCATAAGGGCTTCAGTGTTTTGATGTTCCCATGTTCTGATTTGGCAATCTCTTTAAAGACTGTTTTAAACTTGCCTGACTAGTTGAAGAGGGTTCCAAGTTTGTGGACCAATGACAGTGCATCCATAACCACACAGGATGAACTGCAGGCAGCCTGTGTTACAAGATTGACGCAATGTGGGCCACAATGGACATAGAGGGCAAGAGGCTGAATCTCCTTGATTTTGGCCTGCACGCCACCAGTCTTGGCAGACATGTTTGCAGCTCCATCGTACGTTTGCCCACGGAGACCAGATAGCGGCAAATTCATTCTCTGGAGGACATCAATGGCAACCCTAGCCAGATTTTCCCCTGTGGTCGAAGACACTTCATAAAGACCGACAAACTCTTCATGAGGTATTAGATCATGGTCCACATACCGGATGCAGATTGACTCCTGCTCTACCCCTGCAACATCTTGGGTGCCATCCATGATGATGGAGTATTGGAGTGTCGGCAAGTTCCGCACATGTTTTAAAGACAGGATCTGCAAAATCTCATTTTAAATTTGAGGGCTGAGAAAATTCTACCTCCTCTCTATCCAACTCTCCAGTCCCTCAACATCCACTGACCTGAGACGAAGGAGCTGCCTGAAATTTCCCTCACTGTTTTCATGACCACGAATAGCAATACCTTGTCTAGCAAGAAACTGCAATGAGCCAAACATTTTTAGCAGATGAGACCTTGCCTGCTGTTGCTGAAGAGCCTTTGCTGATGATAACTGTGTGTCTATTGATTTTGCCTGATGTGTGTGTGTTGTTATGGCCACTTTGTGTGCTTGAGACATTTCATGTGATTTAAATTTTCTAATGCTTTTTTCCAGTTTTGGAATCCTGCAGATACAAATGACTGATCTACACTTTTAGCAAGGGGACTTGTCTGATTTTTAAATGCTTTCATGCAATAGAAACAGAGCATACCTCTCACATCAGGACAGTAGTGTAGCCATGTGTGGTTCTTGTACCATCTATCCTGGAAACTAAGTGTCTTGTTTGCAAGCTGCTGCTGAATGATACATCCTGCCTCAGGTTGATATGGCCTTTGATGCAGAACTCATTTTACATTCAAATATATATAATCCTAAGAACAACTAGTTAAATTAGCTGGACACAGTACCAATGTATTCTGTTATCCTACACAAATGAAGATTCTGTCATATTCCCATCACCTGTGTCTCACTTGGCCCTAACTCTCCCTGTTCTGTGGTCTCTTCATCTCCTGTCTAGGAAAGTAACAAATGTTTGAGGACACAGAATTCATTTTACATTCAAATATTTATAATCATAAGAACAACTAGTTAAATTAGCTGGACACAGTACCAATGTATTCTGTTATCCTAAACAAATGAGCATTCTGTCATATTCCCATTACCTGTTTCTCACTTGGCCCTAACTCTCCCTGTTCTGTGGTCTTATCTCCTGTCTAGGAAAGTAACAAATGTTTGAGGACACAGAACTGGTTTCAATGCAAACGTACTCGGTTACCTAATGTAACCTCGGTTCTCTCTAGAAGAGGGAACGAGTATTGCGTAAGTTGCTTACGCATCGGGAAAGTCTTCTTTCTTCGAGATCTGAAGCCAAAAATTATCCTTAATTTTGTATTCATTGTCAACGCAGTGCGGCAGCCGGCAGACCATGGCAGGCTGTATGAGCGTGCTCATTGGCTGCTCAGCGGCAACTGCTTAAGCCTACCGCTTTGCGCCCTCCACACCCCTCTAACCGTCAAGATGGGTGTGGCCAGTGCGTATATAGGCAGGGCTCACAGGCTGAAATTGTGGTTTTCGTAGTCTGAAGCGCAAAAGCTCGTGGCGCGTCACGGCAGGTTACGCAGGTTACGTTCTTCTAGAGAGAACCGAGGTTACATTAGGTAACCGAGTACGTTCTCTTACGAGAGGTTCTCTCGTATTGCGTAAATTGCTTACGCATCGGGAACCCCTTGTCAACGGCGTGCGCGCCAAGCATCAAGCACATGAATCCCAGGGAGACCGGGGAAAACATAACGCTAAAAACAGGTGGCCGGTCGGAGAAACGGGCCAACACATGTACAAAGCACTTCACTTCGTAGATAGATAGAGCGGCACAGCCGGTCTATAGATATCAATGTAAATAGTGCTGCCGGTAGCGCGGGCCCACACAGTACATAAGCACATTTTAGGGAAAGAAATAGAGCGGTTTCACAGTCTATTTGTGGGGAGAATAATCCCAGCGCGACAGAGTGTAGGGCACTTAAAGGGTAACTAAACCCCTGGTCAGAGCCTGACTCCACCCACTGGCAATATTTGAAAAATGCTAGAAAAGTGGGCAGACCCCAGCGGAGATACAGGGGACGAACCGTGAGCGGAAGGGCGTGCACCTGAGAGAGTACTGCTGTCAGACTGTCTAAAATGGAGAGTTTGCTCACAGGGTCGCAAGACGACGTAAATATGCATCTGATGAGTTTTATCGAGTTGATGTCAATATCGCGCGCTCTCTATAGGCATATTCATATTTTGCCGCTATGTGAAAAAATCCAGCAAAATGCGCCGACGCGTTTGTCGACCACAGAGGATTAACTTTAGCCTAACCATAAACTGTGATTAAAATATATATGATCACTCAAATCAAGACGCCGCTGCAGTGGTGGAGTCCATGCAGGATCGAGGAGCAGCGTTTGGCACTGCGTCGTTGTTCAGCGCGAGCTGTGTGGAGAAGCCCATTTCCACCTCTATTGCGTTGGAAAAGCAATTCCGCGTAAAATGCAGGTTTCACACTCACGGTCATCCAGGCCAAGTGCATGCGATGCAACCACTGGCGCCTAATTTCCAAGTCTGCTGGAAAGCTATGCAGTCCAGCAGTGCTGTTGCACGTAGCAACACTACACCTACCACTGTACTAAATACAGATAAATCTACGCTAGCTCATCCAAGGGCGTGGTGAGCTCGTACCAAGGGAGGGCGTGGTGAGCTGGAACCTGCCTACGTCACGCAGTACCGCTTACGTCTCACAGTACCGCAACATCCAATAGGAAAATTCAACTGCAGTAGCCACCCTTCAACCTGAAGAGGGCAGCACTCAGACGTTTTTACACCATTGTAGAATTAAAACACTACTTTGAGTAAATTTACTCGAATCAATGAACAGCACTAATAAAGCCCCATTCTTACAGATCATTAACTAAAAAAAGTTGGTTAAGGGTTTAGTTACCCTTTAAGCCTATAATTTCGTTTTAAAAAATGTAATTATGTATTTAAAAGTTGCAGAATGGATTCATTTGGAGACTGAAATCGGCAGAGATAGGCAGGCAATGCAAAACAAAGTCTTACATTGGGAAATAGTGGGGGGGACAAAACTTAGATTTTGAAATGTATATAACGTATAATGGCTCCTACGTGTATTTGTATTAGGGGTGAGCGGGGCACAAAGTTACACTTTTTAACTTTCTCAGTTTGTGTAAATCTACTTATGGTTCAGAGAATTTATTTTTTTTCCACATTAATTTCCCACATGTCTAGTACAATTATGTGGTTTTGTTTTATTAATACAGTATATACTTATTTCTTGATATACCCCGAAAGAATGGAAGTGAAATGTGACAACATGCCCCATAGGTGGTGTACATTGTAAAATGTGAGGGGCACATTGTAACATGACATATGAAAGCTTAAAATGTTATCTGATCTAATAAAAAATATATATATATATATACAAGACAAACTAATTCACCCAAAAATGAAAATTCTGTCAGTAATTACTCACCCTCATGTTGTTCCAACCGCGTAAGACCTTCGTTCATCTTCGGAACACAAATTAAGATATTTTTGATGAAATCTGAGCCATGTTTCACTCCTCCATAGGCTTCCAGTGTGACCGAAACTTGCTGGCCCAGAAAAGTTATTAAAGAGATCGTTAATATAGTCCAAGTGACTCCAGTGGCTCAATCTTAAGTATATCAAGCGACGAGAATACTTTTTGTGCGCAAAAACAAACAAAAATAACGACTTTATTCCACTATTCATTTCCTTCTCTCTGGGCCTCGTAGTGTTTTTGCGCAGCGCGTCTGTGTTACACGTCACCACGTAGGCTCACTATTGGCCGACGCCGGTCATGTGTGTGTTGCGTGATGACGTGCAACACAGACGCGCAGCGCAAAAACACTACGAGGCCCAGAGAGAAGGAAATGAAAAGTGGAATAAAGTCGTTATTTTTGTTTGTTTTTGCGCACAAAAAGTATTCTCGTCGCATGATAAACTTAATGTAGTGCCACTGTAGTTACTTGGACTATTTTAAAGATGTTTTAATAACTATTCTGGGCCGGTGAGTTTCGGTCACACTGGAAGCCTATGGAGGAGTCAAAATTCTGTCAGATTTCATCAAAAATATCTTAATTTGTGTTCCGAAGATGAACGAAAGACTTACATGGTTGGAACAACATGAGGGTGAGTAATTACTGACAGAATTTTCATTTTTGGGTGAACTAACCCTTTTGGGTGAACTAACCCTTTAAGTGGCTAAAATATTTTCTAAATAAAATACAATTATTAACTTTTTCATATAAAATAATGGCATTTTTTAATAATTAAATATAAACTCATTTTTGAGTTTTGACTACGAACACAGTAAAACAGAGCTATACAACATAGTTCAAAACAAATAAATAATTAGTAATTTCTGAACATTGACTCTCAGTCTTTATTCACCTTTTCCTCGTGTTTTCTCAATAGAATTAATAAAAGTATAGAATATAATAGCATATTTCTAATAGGGGCTCATTGTTACGCAGTGTGACAACATGCCCCGACTGCACAACTGGGATTTAAACCCGGCTAGTGTCTTCTGCTAGTTAGCGAAGCATTAAAGAACTATCTCAACTGTTAAATAACATATTGGAGATTAAAATAATATCAGATTTGTCTAGTTTTAAATAAACACAAAAAATAGAGATGAAAAATTAACTTAAGAAATTAACTTTATTTATTTAACTTTAATTAACCCGTTCCCTTCGGTCTACTGATAAGCTTATTCTTCAGCAGATTCCCTGTAGATTAAAATCTATGGGGGCGAAAGCTTTCTCTGTTGCTGCACCCAGGTTATGGTATGCACTTCCTCTTATTGTTGGAGATGCTCCCACATTAGCCAGTTTTAAAAAGGTGTTTTTAGCACTCCGGCACTTTGAGGTCTGTGTCTGTGTTAATACTGTAGTAATTTATACTGATCACAATTCCGATTTTTTCTTTTCTTGTTTTGTTCTGTTGAGCTAGCAAGTGTGCCACCTTTTTTTCTTTACTTTATTGTAAATAGTGTAAATATTACAGTGCCTTTTCACCACAAAGGCTGTAGGGATTGTGGATGTCATTTATTTTTGATTGTAAATCATTTTCTCATGTTTTTAATGCAGTTAGGAAGTCAGGGCAGAACGCTGTAATTTGGCTTTATTTTCTTTTCTTTTTTTTGAAAGCAGGCCTTCAATAATTTCCTAAATCAAAGACACTTGTAAATATGCAATTACATATATACCAAAACAGTATTATTAATAATAATAATAAAATATATAAATAATATAAAAAATAAATATATATATAAAAAAAACAGTTATCAATACAGAGTGTATTCTCTCAGGCCTGTAAACAAATTTCACAAGTGTTACCAATGCTTTGTTTCCTCCTCTTAACAGTAACTATATACAACAGAACATGGGGAGCTATTACTTACAGCAAATTCCAAAAGTTGCCATATTCCAAAAGTAAAAAAAAAAAAAAGAAAAGAAAAATAACCTTTGAAAAGAGGTCTGGGCGTACTGGTTTAATGTAATCAATCCATTTTATTTGGCTTTATTTTCACGTATATATTTAGTATTTGTGGGTTAAGCCTTTATTATTTTGGCTTTGCCAAAATAATATATATATATATATAAAATAAAGTAATATAAAAACACATGGTATCTGTGGGTTCAGATTACTTTATTTATGTTGCTTCCCTGACACTAGGGTCGTAACGATTGCAAAAAGCCGTTTTGCTCAAAGGATGTTTTGAGGTAATTCATAAGATTTCAGACATCTCCATTCATAAATTTCATTCAGCACTGAGGTGTTATATAACAATACTTGCCATGTCAAAATATTGATTTGATTGAGTTGTTACACACAGTCCATAGTTCAGTTATACATAACGCAAACCAGAGGACAACACTGGCAGAGTGTATAAACACAGCAAAAAAAAAAAAAAAAAAACTGCCTACAACCCTTTATGTCTAGATTTTTTTTGTTGTTCATATAATATTTTTGTTTAAATAAAATGATTAACCTTTTTCTTTGAATAGGAGTATAAAATTAGTAAAGAATCACAGATAATACCGTGGGAGTTGTTCATTTGTCAGCCTGAGTCATAAGGTAACCTGACCTCCCTCACTGTTGCTAAACTTCCTGGAAACTAAGATACTATTCAAAACTCAGTAACAGAGACAAAGCTGATGCATCAGTCATGAGGGCCTTTATGTGGGTGAGTTAAATCAAATAAAATGTGTACACAGAGTACACTAGCAGTAATTTTTTTAAATAATAATAATAATATTAACACTGATTGGCTAATGTGTTTAAACAGAGATTAAAGGGGCCCTAACACATGCACCTGCTGAACCCCTGGTGATACGTGGGATCTGGAGAATGCATTTACATTGAAGCTCCATAAATGGGCTATCCAGGATAGAGACAAACACAATGAATCCTTAAATAGCTAAAACATAACAAACTGAGGAAACAACAGCTTACTGTTCCCAGGAGAGTCTGGCAGTCAGAGAGCCGTCTGATGTGGAACTGTATGAGAGGAAGTATTACTGAGTTTCATATTCTCGTATATGTGCCTGTAAAGAGGGTAACGAAACATCATGTGTAGCTCAAACATGGTTGCAGCACACAATATACAAGAATAATTCTGTGCAAAAACATTCTTCTTACTCACTAACCTTTTTCCAGTTTAACTGAAACTGCGCAGAACTATCTATGTGCCATGAGAAAATTTATATTTTTACACAAATAAATCAGTGCTATTTGTCAAGGAGGACGGTTGGGGTTAATGTTACACAATTACCACCAACTGAAACAGGTAAAGCCTGTTAAGGGTACATTTTCAAATGATCATTGACTGTTTGAGAAGATTAGATTGCAGCTCCTTGATGGTTCCATTAATGGTTCTTTTTGTTTTGTTAAGACACAAATATTTCACAAATATGAGATAATTTCAATGATTATTAAATTTAATACAATTCTTACAAAAGGTAAAAAAAAAACTGGTGACAAGCTATTTAAATAATTTATTTTTATTAAAATTTTTATTAAAATACAACAGCGAAATAATGTAAAGTTTCATCCAGGAATCTAGGCAATGCTTTATGTTTTTGATTCACTAAAAGAAATGACTCAGAGTCATTCGTTCAGGAATCATTGGTCACACTGTATGGTCTTGATTCGCTGAGTCATTCATTCAGGAATCATGGAAACTAAGATTCTATTCAAAAACTCAGTAACAGCGACAAAGCCGATGTATCAGTCATAAGTGCGATTTAAATATAGTACAAAGTAAACTAAAGTAACTAAAGTAATTTAAATAAATAGAGTACACTAGCTGTAAAAAATAAACGAATGATTAGAATCATTCTCTCATGAATTGAACTACATCGGCTGTGCTTTATGTTTTTGAATCACTAAAAAGAACTGGTTCATAAGAGTCATTCATTCCTGAATCGGACTACACTGGTTGCACTATACTGCGTGTTTTGCACAGTAGATTTAGTAGAGGTGTTGCGGTGATGTTGAATACGTCAAGAGTATTTTAGTATATTCCTGTGGAAGAATGGACAGTAAGCAGAACAGTTGCTCCTGCAAGTTTCAATAAAGTCTCAATGAAAGTCCACAGTATAACAATTACCACAATCACCCCTTCTCATTTCTCATTTCCTTTTTCATGACTTTAGCAAGTCATTCAGTTTAGTATAAAGCTCCATGTCAGCTGATATTTATTGTTTTACCTCATGGAAACATTTAGTGACCGTAAAGTGACCTGTAAGAGCTTGATGTGACTAAAGATAAGAGCTAATCCGTCTAAAACATACTACCTTGAGCTGAGACAGTGATAACATTTAAGGATCCACATAAATTGAGATGCAACTGCCATTCAAGTCAGCTTGAAACAGAAGGTGTGATAGTCTTTTCTTCCCAATATATTGCAATGTATATGTGAAATGGCTTCTAGAACCAAAAAAAGTGAGGCGGGAATTAATTTTGTCTGTCGGGAATTGATTGGATGGTTGTGGTTTGCTATTGGTCAATCTAATGTGAGTGACAGGTGGCCCCGACCTCACGCCAGTAAACACATCATCAGAGAAGAGATGTCGCTGGAAGAGAAGGGGAAGTTATTTTGACTAAAGATTACGAGGCCTCGTGAATTACATTTTTTTTTTAAATAATAAATGTATTAATTTATAATAATTACTGCAAGATTTCATAAAAAAACAAGAATTGTCAGTTTTGATCTCTTGGTGACTTTAAAGGAGAACTCCGGTCAATTTTAACATTGAGCTCATTTTTTTGTACATTTGGAGGGCTGTCAATACAGAGAACAACGACAAAAATCGGTGTTGCCTACACCGAGTTATTCTATTTTTAAAATTTGCACCCTGTTGACTTCAATGGGGCAAGTACTAAACCTGCTTTTAGCCTCTTAACATCCTTGATGTGTCATTACAAGTGCACAGAAAATGTGAGTGATTCCTTCTGAGTGAACACGAGTGAATCTGATTGCAGTAGATGTGAAAGATATGTATAAAAATTATGTTATTTAAGCCAGCGCAAATACCTGTGTTTACATCCTGTTTTTCCAAGTCCAAAGTAGTCGATTGCCGAGTTCACGCGCGTGATCATAGGTACTAAACCAATGCGCGTGAACTCGACAGTCGATTACTTTCGACTTCAACCGAAAACAGGATGTAAACACAGGTATTTGCGCTGGCTTAAATAACATCATTTTTATACATATCTTTCACATCTACTGCAGTCAGATTCACTCGTGTTCACTCAGAAGGAATCACTCACATGTGCACTTGTAATGACACATCAAGGATGTTAAGAGGCTAAAAGCAGGTTTAAACATTGCCCCATTGAAGTCAACAGGGTGCAAATTTTAAAAATAGAATAACTCGGTGTAGGCAACACTGATTTTTGTCGTTGTTCTCTGTATTGACAGCACTCCAAATGTACAAAAAAATGAGCTCAATGTTAAAATTGACCGGAGTTCTCCTTTAAGATAACAGAAACTTATCTGAACATAATTTTCCTTTCTTAACTCTGAAAAATAGCACACTTCTTTGTTCAGACTTTTTGTTTTGGGCAAATCCAACTGGAATTTGTTTAGTTTTTTGAAGTGTGAGCAGCAGAAAAAATAATAAAATAAAATCTGATCTAACATACAACCCAGCCGTTTACAAACCCATGATCCTATATAAATTCCTGCCTGGAATAGTTGTAGATCCCTATTTACATCATTTTATTTACATCAGTACATCAAATAATTTTGCATTTGGGAGACGCAATTACCCAAAGTGACATTGCATTCATATATATATTGCATGCATATATCTTAAAGAAAAATTCTAAATGAATTTGTTGACTGCTCAAGCACGCAACATATTTCATTTTGGTCCCTGCGGCTGTTAGTATATCAGCTAGACAGAATGTGTCTTTCCTAGAACATATATTGCACATGAAGACCGACAGAAGACCTTTGACTATCTTTAAAAGGTTCTCACAGTGGTTTCATAAGAAACAGCCTGATACATGTCCTTATCACATGAACACACAAACCACACTGCTATTTATGGTGAATGCTGATTATGATCATTTTCGTGGTAACAGTATCAAGCAAAGACTCAAACTCATTTGACAGATCCAGGAATGCATTTATCATCTTGCATTTATGTCAGATTAATTGATATATAGTGGAGAATAACAAAACCAGCACAATGGAAATATAGATGTTGCAAATGCAAACACAAATACCACTGAATTCAAAACAGGTCCTATTTAAACACACTGATTGTGATCAAACTTCCTCCTTAATGATGAGGCAGGTCTTAGAACATGTATGTACACACACAATCGTTCTGCAATCAGCCTGCATGCACCAGGCCGCCTGGAGCCTGTTCAAAAACAACTATGAGACAGTAAACAAGTGGTTTGTGATATGGCTAAACGACATCCTGGTGGTGTGATGTTTCCAAAGACAAAGTCACTGTCTTTATTTTCAGACGCAAGTTGCCCGCATAGGATTTCTGAAGATTCCTATCTTTTCTTTGACCTGTCACTGACACTTGGCTCTTCCAAATGTACAAGTACAAAAATATTTACACAGAATATAAACAACTTCAGAATCATAAGCATATATACCAAGTAACTGCACATGATAAATGAAGCATGCTCAAAATAAGCATGCAATTATTTATTCAAATATTATCTTAAAAAAATATTATAATTAAGTACTTGTCTAACGTGTTGATAAATATAAGTGGGATTATGCACTGAATTTTGCATCACCCTAAAATCCTATAAAATCCTATAATATATTAATAATGTAAAATATATACTGATCAAATTAAAAAGCTTTTGAATCCCTATGTATGTATATAGGCTACTTACAATACTTTCATTAGACAGTTGCATGGACAAAAACATCGTAAAATAACGCAGAGGAAATGACAGACTGGTGATGAAAGAGTTCATCAACCAGCAACCAATCAGTCAGCATTTCTTTTTTGCATTCAAAATAGTTTATAGTCCTAAAAGAAGCTTATTGAGTAACAAAGCCTTGCATTATTTCTAATTTGGCTATTGGTCTAATGGCTCTAATTCACTTTGCACATTGAACTCAGCTGTTTTCCAGATAAATGAAAATGGAAACCCACAAGAACAAGTCTTTTGAACCCTAATTATAAAACAATATGACTCATTGTGAAAATGCTACCAAATTATGGCTCTTCTAGTTCATCTGTGCAATAACATCCTCACAGATCTCATTATCTTTATATAGAACATGGAGCAATAAGCATCTTAGCTAAATCCACATCGTTACGGCATATGGAGGCTGTTCCAACCCTTCACAACTGTATGTGGTATTAACTGAACATCTTGACACAGTTAACAGGATTGCATTACCTGGTTAATGAACACAGCGGCTACCGAAGCACATTAGATAACCGTGATATTAGTTTTTTATTGTTAGTACACTGTAGCCTACATTTAAACTAGATATTTCATATTTACTAAGTAAAATGTGAGCAATGCTTGCCTCATGATTTTCAATCATCTCCATGTTATTATTTAAAACACCCATGTACCACAATATAAAAAAAATTATTGTTTTAAAATGTTTTTTTTTTTTTTAAGTCGCTGTTTGCATTTAAATAGGCAAATGCTTTAAAGTCTATGATTGGATCATTATTCCAGAGATTATTATGTTTCTAGCATGTTATGTGTTTAGCAACAGTTCTTCTAACCCTAACTGATGGAGTGTGTAGCTTTTCATTTCTTAAACAACCATGTAGGAGGACACATCATGACCATATTCTAGGATGACAATGTCAAGATTCATCAGGCTCAAATTGTGAAAGAATGGTTGGGAGGGAGCATGAATAATCATTTTACACATGAATTGGGAGTGAATTTCACACATGAATCATTTTCACACATGAAGTCCAGACCTTAAATTCAGCGAAAGTTTCTGGGATGTGCTGGAGGAGACTTTACAGAGTGCTGGACTCTTGCATTGTCAGTACAAGATCTTGACCAAAAAATGGATGCACCGCTTGATGGAAATAACTCAACATTTATTTCCATAAATTTTTCAGCTTGATGAATCTTGTCATTGTCATCATGGAATATGGCCATTATGTGTCTTCCAACATGGTTGTTTAAGAAATGAAAAGCTACACACTCCATCAATTATGGTTAGAAGAACTGTTGCCAAAAAAAATATCATGCAAGAAACATAATAATCCCTGCAATAATGATCCAGTCATAGACTCTTAAAGCTACACTGTGTAATTTTTTTAGTTGATTCTTAGCAAAAAACACTTAGTTCTTTCAAAAATATATGTGCTCATTAATGTATATTTACTTCTTTCAAGTAATAAAGTATTCTCGTAGGTTTATAATCTGCCATTGAAAGTACATACGGGTGAGGGGTTCGAATGCCGGTCGCCATATTGCCCCTCCATCTTGAAACTACATTAGCCAAAGAGGGACATACCTGTAAATTCAAGCTTCGCCTTTCGCGCTTTACACTCAGTGACACAGAGAAGAATGTGAGGGGGAGATTACTCGCGACTGCCGGCAGATTTGAAAGATTGCTGATGGAGGATCACGCCTATTTTCGAGGACATGTAGCAGAGTCGCCAAGGAAGCGAAAGAGAGAATTAAAACGTCAACGCGACAGGCAAATCAGCAAGACCAAAGTCAATACTGGAGTAACTTTTCCCAGATGGAAAGAGCTCATGAGGAGCAAAGATTTTAAAACGGACGCCAAAGTTGCCTGCTTTCTTCTCGACAGGTAATCCAGCCTATTTGTGTAAATTCAAAGTTTTATAGTTGCTTGTCTAACCGTAGCATGGTTGTGCATAACGCCGGAACGACCTCTAGTATAACTTGCGTTACTTTTCCTCACGTCAATGGTGAAAAAGTATTGTTTACCTTGTAACATAAATCTGTGCTGCGACTAGGCCTGTCGCGATAGTCGATAATTCGATTAATCGCACGATAAAAAAAAATGAGCTTGATAATTTTTCCGGCCTCGATAATTCCATTTGCATGCTTGTTTGTTTTCCTCGTCTCTCTCTCTCTCTACCAAAGAGACTGGATGACCACTCTCGCTCGGATCTTTAGCGTATAGGAGGAGTGAACCCTCTTTGTTGTCAGTTGCATGGTCTTTGTGTGGGGAGGCGGCGCCGCGGCGCTTGTCAGTCACATGGTCTTTGTATGGGAAAGCGCCGGCGGGACTGTTTGAGGAGACTGCCGGGAGAGAGAGAAGACGGTATAGTTGTGAGTTGCGACAGCGAGCCCGATCACATGAAAATGCGTATCTATACCACGAATGTTATTTCTCGTGCCATTTATACGCCAAAAATTCGCATGCATATGATACGCTCTTTATGGCGTGTAATACGCACGCACTCCTCACCCCTAATCCTAACCAAGTATTTTCAGTGCGTAGCATACACGCAATAAAGTGCGTCTCCGTCTTCCCGACAGTACACAATCACTTGACAAAGTAACAGGAGGACAAAGTAACAGGAGTAACAGTGCAAAATTGTGTGATATGGCTTGTTGAGGCTTTTTTTTTTGTTGTTTACAAAGGTCCAACTGTCAGTTTTGCCTGTTATGGAATGTATCACTATTTAAGCCTAATGTCTGAAGCCTAATGTTTAATATTTTTTGAAGTGCAATTTTGTTTACATCCATTTTTTTATTAACAGACATTTATTTTGTTAACAGACACTAAAGCGGGTCGCACACCGGACGCGCAGCGCCACGTCTTTTAAATTCGAACACATTATTCTCTATGAGAGTACACACACCGGCGGCGCCTTTTGGCGTCTGTCCGCGGCGCCCAACAACGGCTCAGGACCATGTTCAAAATCCTGCCGCGCCACAGAGCGCCATTTACATAGTTTTATATAAAATTTACATTTATGTGTCTCAAATCGTAGTTAATGTATATATGGACTTAATCCTGTGCTGCAATATACATTTAGTTTTATATTTATTTACAGAAATCAGAAAATTGCTGATGTTATCGGATTTTCAGGTGACAGTTGTCCTAGACGCGGCGCGGCGCTGAGCTGCGCGTCCGGTGTGCAACCCGCTTAAGAGTCCATTGCTTTCATTGTTTTTGGTTGTTTTGTTCATTTTTTTGGATATTTAAAATGTTTTCCGTTTTCAATGTTTAATATTCTTTAGAAATAAAAGTTTATAGATCGTTGAAAAGGTGTACCTGCATTATTATGCCATTATAATTATATTAAATGAAAATGGTCTCAGAACGACAATATTATCGTTTATCGCGATAATTTCTTGGACAATTTATCGTCCAGCAAAATTTGTTATCGTGACAGGCCTAGCTGCGACGGATCACAGGTGATAGTTTTAAAGGGGCAATTGGACGAAGTCGAACTGGAAGCCATGTTAATCTTGGAATAATACGGCCACCGTAGGAGTTAAAACGCCCTCGAAATTGAAAGGAACAGAAACTAATATTCACTGGGTAGTCATATACAATTTCACCGCTAGATGGGGGAAAATATCACACAGTGTAGCTTTAAGCATTTGCCTATTTAAATTCAAACAGCTACTCTCTCTTTTTTTTTTTTTTTGGCCAGGCAGTATATAATGGTAATAATTTAATGAAGAAATTATAATTATTGAATACATCAAAGTGCTATGAAACCATTTTTTGTAAAGGAAGTTTTTTATGTTTCTGTAAATCAATGTTCATGCTAAAACAAACAAGTAATAAAAACTCGGTGAGTGTTTTAGCGCAATTTTCTCACCTCATGGGATCACAACACTAAGAGATAGTAAATCTTTTCCTGGATTTTTTTTTTGTGCGTTCCCGAGATTAGACCTTCCTTAACATAATGCCGAAAACCCGAAGTCTCTAGGTGGTCTGGTTGAGGAGTAGATAGAAGTACAAGATTGGTGCGCACAGACGCACAGAACAGAAATCATGAGTTAACAAGCGCAATTTTGTCCGGTGGAAAATTGCGCTAAAAATAAATACATAAAAAACCTGCCATGGTCTGAAATATAAAAATTATTTAGAAAAAAAAAGCTCAAGAGAAAGAGTGGTCTGTTAAAACACCTACTCAAGCCGCGGGAGGTGAGATCTGAGGATAGGCGTTTGCTTCTCTCTTGGTTTGACTGTGCAGCTCAGAAGGGATGCTGATCTCTGTTTCCTTCCTGGATAAAAAAAAGAGAGATCTGGGGAGTCATTTGTACTGTATACAGCCACCCATGGTCTACAGCATGTGCCAGACGCAGCATGATTCATTACTAAAGGATCTACCTTGGTGTATGGGCTTAGAAACTGCAGCCGAATGTTTCTCTCAATAACTCTACCTTTACATTTTTTATGTAATGTGTTGATTTCCTGACAGAATGGGACTGATAAACATTTATAGGAAGAAGCTTTTTTTTGCTTGGCCTGCTCATTTACTCACAGAAGAGCAGAGAATAAAAATATTAGTGGTTTCAGGATATTAAAGAAACATTTTAATATCAGTACTGAGTAATTTCCTTCTCTGATACCGAAATTACTCTTAAATTAAGCAGAAGTCATGGCTGATGAGGTGTTGTTCTGAAAGTATCCATGACAACATGCTAATGTACTTATTATGGGATGGTAAAAGCCAGATGTTCGGCAGGGACACTAGTGCAGAACTCATTATGTCAATGTAATTTGCACAGTGAGGCAAATCAAGTGCAGTATTATAAGGATACAGATACTCAAGGCACTTTGATTAAATGCTACTTAATAAATATTGCATTGTGTTACTTCGAAAATCACCTTTGTATTCTCACAGTTCAAAAACCAAACCACGGTACGGAATATCAGATGGCAACATTATGATAATTTGATACATTACTAAAATAACATGCTCTTTTGGGCATGTACCATGACAATACCATTGTTTCTGGACATGTGGTGTTCTTTAGCATGTAAATCCTATAGTACATGAATTAATAATACCACTATCTGATATTATGGTATCTTGGATGTGTACCAAACTACATTTTCCACTCAGAAATAGAGAAGTGTTCAAAATATTTTTTCCACCCATTTATGGTTCTAGACCCTAAAGGGATTTTGACGAGTACGAGTACATGCTAAATTTAGCCTGCTTTGAGTTTGCATCATTATAAACTTTTAAAAACAATTATGAGCACCGGATTCAAAACTCATGTCCTAAAGGGGACAATTGATCTGGTCTGTTCTCTGACTACCGTCCGAACCAATAATTCACCAAATAGAGCAATTGATTTGCCACAAAAAAGACAAGCAGAGGTTAAGGCAGTGAGAGGGTGATCATTTCTAGCAGAACAAATGTGACCTGAATTGCACACAGAATGACCTCCGATAGAGATCAATATTGGGTGGTCAGAGTTTCCTTTCTAAAGGGAAAATGTTAGAGATACAAACTCATAGGAGAGCCTTTACAAAACCTAACATATTCTGAATAACTTATGTAATTTATTACATCCATGTTGTGATACACCGAAATATTGAATATTCAGAATACCATATGGAAGCTTGTTTCCAATATATTTTTTAATATAAAAGGTCATTTTCTTCTTGCAATTGGGGGTTTATATCTCACAGTTCTGAGGAAAAAAAGTCAAAATTATATGAATTAAAGAATAAACAGAAAAAATAAGCTCCAAAATTACAAACACAAAGACAAACCTCTCTCGCCCTATAGTCTAGAACCCTTTAAAGGAATTGCACATCTAGAAAAATAAAATAAAATAAAAATAAAGTATGTAAATAAATATGGAGTCTACCCAAACTAACGTGCTACAGTATTCTGCCAGTGATGTTCTGCCTCAGGCTTTGATTTAAAAGATATTAATAAGCCATACTGCACAAAAACATAAGCACTCCAAAAATAAAACTAGAGAAGGACAATGACAGAACAAACACATGAAGGACCGTCTTGTCATTTTTCCCTGTGAGTAACACGTGATGGTTTCTGATCTTTCCAGCTGAGGGATCCGGGAGAACATAGATAAGAGTTGGTTTATTTGTTCTGAGACAGGAAAAGCTGTGCATTTCCTTTCTATTAGCCCAGAGTCTTCACACACACACACACACACACACACACACACACAACTAACATCCCCACTGACGCCAGTGTCCTGCGCTGAGGGAAATAATCTCACCTCTCTAACCTCAACCCTGACTCTGAACCTAACCTTAATATAAACCTCAACCCTGACTCCTGTAAACAAGTTCAGTGCTGAAAATAATAATAAATGTCATTTTACAGTAGCATTTGACAGTAGACAGCGCAAGGGAATAAATGCAGAAGAAGCTTTTCTAAAACGTTGCTTATCAGGGTGACTTCACCAAGTAGGACATTTCAGTCAACCAATCAGATTTGAGGGAGTTTAAGTTGGTCACGTTTACAACAAGGATTAGGGGCTTTTATGCCATTCTTATTCACCTATCATTTCCCTCTGATTTTAGAGATAAGTTACGAGTTAGGTAGGGATAGGGTTATGTTTTTGGACAGGAATGTTGTTCCAGGATCAACAAAAGATGTTGATCCAGGAACGTGTCTGACTTGGCAAAATCACGGTGACCTTAACACGCCATCTTATAAAAAAAAATAGCACTGTGAAGGCTCTGCAAAAACAGAAAGATACATTACGTGTCACGAGGGCCTGCAACTCAGGAAATAGAAGGCAGGATTTAGCTGCAGTATTTTCTCTTCCATCCAACAAAACTTAAAATACACTTAAGATAAACGGGAAATCAAACACGGGTAGCAGAACAACACCAACATAATGACGAGAACAGACAAAGACTAAAACTAAAACTGAGGGCTATCTATTATGTGTTCAGTCCAGTCTAGACACGTTACCTGCACGTTACACGTAGTGTTTCTTTACGATACGCCAACTACTGGCCCGGCAGCATAATAATACAGCGTTTTCAATCGTTTCCGCGGATCCGGTGTGGTGAACAATCGAGTCCGATTGAAGAGATGAGTCCGAGCTGCGTCAATAGCAGAGGAGAAAGACCGCGAAATTTAAAAATACGACTGTTATTGTGTCACGAAATGTAGTTTTAAGAGTTTCTCAGTCGAGAAAGTAGTTGTTTGAAGCTCAAATATGTTGTTTATTTGTTATAAAAAACGTGGATCATGAAAATGGTGTCGTGCTGTCGTCGTCTGTTTGCGAAAAACGCGAAGGAAAGACATTTCCGTTTTTAGGCTTAACGTTACCAGAGCCCAGACATTCTCTGACGTTACATCGTTGTCGTGTATACACGTACACATACACTCTCAGACTGACCTTTACATCATGACAGTCAATAATAGTCTGTTTACATACAGCAACAATTATAAAGAATGTGTCCAAATGGACTCAAAATCACAGATACTTAAGGGTGAATATAAAAGACGAAGACTGAAAAAAAGTTTAATAAAATAAAGGTTCCAAAAGCTGGTGATATGCCATAGAAAAAATTTTTTTGGTTCCCCAAAAAAACTTTCAGTCACAGTTATATAGAATATAGTGTAAAATTTAGAATGCCTTGCAACTTTTATGGGAAATTTTGATTTTGATTGATTTACAGTGTTGATTTTCATTATTAAGACATTGAAATGATCTTTGCTGGACTGTACGTAGTCTGCCAACATATGACTAATGTGTGTGTGTGTTTTTAAACACTGGGAAACAGGTGAGACATCAGGAGGAGGCAGGTTGAAAAGGGGCTCTGACCCCTAGGGTCAGAGGCCGCCCAATTTAGAATTTGTGAGTTTATAAGAACAAACTTAGCAGTATCAGAAAACTAGCAGGGAAGCCTCTCCTTGTTTAGATAAGGGCCTGTAAGCAGAAGACCTTGAAAGCAGTATAAAGACTCCTCTGCTCTCCCTCTCCTGGTCGCACTTGTTTCACAGACTGTACTTTTGACTTCTGTGTGGCAACTGGGCCTTCTTGCAAGAATAAATACTTTTGAAAGACAATTTGACTCAGAACTGTCTCTTACGCAGGTGATGATTGTTTAACGAATATTTTTGCCACAACACAACATAGGCTACTTTTGCCATGGTTGTGTATCTTTCATTTAAAGATGATATAAATACAGCAACTTTGGTGACCAGTCTGCACATATCTCTTTATATGTGCATTTTTATTTGATTATTTATTTTGAGTGAATTATTCATTACATTGTACAGCACAGTGGTCAACTGTTTTAATGTGTGCTCTATACATAAATTGGAGTTGGAAATTAATTGAATTATACAACCTCACTTAAACCTATGCAAAGATTAAGGGGGTTTGCCTGGTCACTAAAACTACACAAGCTAAACAGTATTAGAGTAAAGAATTAGGTATAAATTAGGAATAAAGTATTAGAAGCCACTGTGTATAATAATTTGGAATAGCGCCTGAAAAAGTTACGCCTATCTTGCTTTTGGAGGCAGATGCCTGCCGTTTGGGAATTCAGTTGAGTAAGGTAATTATACTCAACTACTTTGACAACAGACTTTCAGGCATTTCAGATGCTGTGCAACAAAGGGTTAGTCCAACAAACCAATCAGTCTGCTGGTTAGTACAGTTGCAGTTGTCTTATCACAGTCACAGACCTATTGTTTATGATGCGCATCAAGGAATTTATTCAGTTAATGTGTTTCCAGTTTATGAGCCTGTATTCTTATCAGATAAAAAGTTTATCTGACTCAATTGAGCGCATACGTTTTTTTTATGCACATTTTGGTATTTCCATCCAGAGTTTTTTTTTTTTAAGCGAATGATGAAAATGCACAAAACATTAGGTGGATGGACAGAACACATGAAGGACTGTCTTTTTCCCAGTGAGAAACACGTGATGGTCTTAGGTTTCTTCAAGGTTCTCTACTTGCTTGTAGTTCTTAAACCATCTAGTCACCCAAAATTGTTTATACGGAGCAAATGGGAGAGGTAGAGTCCTTGGACAAGATGTTAATCTATTTAAACGGCAACATGAGCACACTTGTCAAATGAGTAAACATCTTAAGACATTCATGGGAAAAAAGAATCAGATATCCAACTTGAGTTGTTATGAAGGTGCTGACTAACGGTTTGAACTGTGCGATGAGATCGAGAGAGATGGATCTTACTCTCGATCACACTGAACACTTGATCTGTCTGAGCACGCTGGTTGCTGCGATACCCAACATATCAGTTAAGGGTGCAAGGCATGCCTGGCCATCGACGAGGTTTTAAATGTCAAATATGTTTGACCAATCATTTAAGTTTATTAGACATAATACCCACTCAAACTTCTCAATTACATCTAAATTAATTTCAGTGCCAAACTAGCACAAAAATACCCATGGCTATGGGTGTGACCCTGTTGAGATGAGTTATACAGGGCTCCTGTCCTATGAAGTCACTGTAAGTACAGGACAGTATTAACATAATGCTCATTTAAATCCAGAATGCTGGAGGTTCACAGAGACTTAAAACTCTCTTTTTGATGCAGAAAGCCAAAGCCATACATAGCGCAGGTCCTTATAGCACAAACACACTCATTAGGTTATGAAGGTGACCTGGTCTACATCAACAGGTGAGATCAACAGGAATTAGTGCAGGTAATTTAATCTCGGGAGAACAGGGATAAGTTGAGAGTTGCATCTGGGACATTTCTATATGACACTTGAAAACACTGAAACTCGTTTGGAGTGAGTGTTGCTAAAACTTAATTGTATTATCTTCTGTTTGATGAGCTTATAGACTCATGTAGACTTATAGGAAAGAATAATTTTATTATCTCAACTTCTTTTCGTATCGATAAGATTAGTTTCCGGGTTTTTATGCTGAGAAGTGGAGCCCAGTGTAACCGTACTCAGATTTTCTGCTAATAAAATATTTCAACACTACAGCGACCAAAAGCTTGGGGTCACTTCGATTAAGAAAAAAATACATTTATTCAGCCTGCAGGATGCATTAAATTGCTTGAAGTAAAGACATTTATACTGATACAAAACAATCCTGAAACAAATGTATCACATTTTCTACAGAAATCAGCATTTTAATGATTTCTTCAGAAATGTGACACTGAAGAATGAATGATGCTGAAAATTCAGCTTTGCATCACAGGGATGAATTACACAAGTATATAATAAAATAGAAAACAGTTATTTATAAACTGTAATAATATTTCACAATATTACTGTTTTACGGATTTTTGATCAAATAAATCTAGACTTGCTGGGTCTAAATAAATAAGAGACTTGTAAGGTTTGAGTCTTGATAAGAGACTCAAACATTTCTCATCAAATTCTTCTATAATCAAATTACCTGAGCTGCGCTATGCACATTATATTACAGAACTGGAAATCACGTGCCTGGAAATCAGTGAAGAATATCTGATTATGTAATTCAGACCCTTTTAATTTAATTTGAAAATTATAATACCCATTTCTGTGGAATTATCTGGAGATCAAAAAAGGAATGATTCCAAAGACAATTATGATGACACAGTGATCAACCCAGTTTTTGTTACACTCACACACAAACAAAATAATCCAGAAAATGCCACCACAAGTACTGTACCTTGACTCAAAGAGGGTAAATAATGAATCACAATCATCAAGGTATTCAGGAGAAGTGAGAAACTTGCACAGGTGACATCATGCAACACATTAAAGTCTGAGACAGGTTCTTTGAGCTTTTGTTCATGCCAGTTAGTCGTGAAATAACCTGAGAAGACAAACACAAAAGGAGAAATTCGAAGGCAAACTTGCATCTATCCTTCACAGAGTAGGCTATCCCAGAATGCACTGCTACAACATGGCAGATTGAGAGAGAATCCTGATTAGAAAGTATACTTCTATTTCAATCAATACTGAAAAGTATCAATAACGAATGTTCAGAGTAACTGACTATTCAGCTAATTTTTGCATGTGCTGTATTTTGTGTTTAATAGTGTCACGTGTCAGTGCTTGTTTGAACTTTAAGTTTGTGTTTTGATTGGTTCCTGTTTTCCTTTGTTCTTTTCCCACCACTCCTTTGTTTCTATGGTTACTGTCCATTAGTTTAGCTGTATTACCTGTGCTTAGTTAATCATTATCATCGGTGTCACCTGTGTTCTGTTAATCAGAGTCATCTGTGTTTGTATTTACGTTTCGTCTGTTCAGTCAGTCTCGGTCCGATCTCTATTATATTTAGTGTGTTGCTACCTGTTCTGCTGTCCTGTGTTTCATTACATTAAACCTTCGTTCTTGGAAATATGTCCTCGTCTGCCTTCCTGCAACCATGACAAATAGAGATTTGTGTCATGCTAACATCAGACTCTATTGAAAGTAAAGTTTTGCCTGCAAAGCACTAGCTATATGTGTGTGGTGTTGCCACAGTCACTCATGAGGTTACTTAGTAGGCAGCTGCCTATGCAGACAATAAGCATTTATCTTTATATCAACAGATTCATGACCATCCATTTTTGTATTTCATGAGCACAATAGCATACTACCATACTACTCTACTTTAAGTATACTGTGCACATGAATACATAAATGTCCCATTACATTTGCCAAAGTGTGCAGGCATACAAATCACCTCAACCATTCATTCCCAGTGTGACAAATAAACCAGATATAATATCATTATACATTTTATATATTGTTGTATTAATGTTTATAATTGCATAATGCATTATGCTTCAAATAATAATTTGATAAGAAAATTAGTATGTATTCATATACTGTGAAGTGCACAGTAAACAACAAGCTTGTATTCGATTCCAAAGGTAGAAAATATTTCTTTGAAAACAATGTTTTCACTCAGGTCCTGTAATTCTACAGCAGCCACATTCTTTCTTATTATTAACTAACACATATCTTGTTGACAGACCAAACAAAAGAAAGAAGGGCCCATATTTAGTGTATTGCAGTGTTTCATGATAGAACCACGTTAATGAGCTGGTCCAGAGCTCTCTCTCTCTCTCTCTCTCTCTCTCTCTCTCTCTCTCTCTCTCTCTCTCTCTCTCTCTCTCTCTCTCTCTCTCTCTTAATGACCTGGTCCAGAGCGCTCTCTCTCTCTCTCTCTCTCTCTCTCTCTCTCTCTCTCTCTCTCTCTCTCTCTCTCTCTCTCTATACAATTCTTCACCATTCTCCAGTGAAACCATGGGACGGGAGGCTACAGACGGGGCGTTGTTAATTTTTGAGGAACATAGATTTGTCCTGCCTTACTAGCTTAACTATGAATCTCTGAAGGCATTGGGAGTTTCTCATTTCATGTAATAAGGAGGGCTGTCCGATAGTTAGTTTAAGAACATGTCTAGAATGAGACTCGTTGGTCATTCAAGATGTTACACCCAATTAAACTTTTTAAGTGAGTCATATTTGCATATCATTCTCAAGAAGTGAACGTGTGGGAAAGGTTTCTCGTGACAATCAGGCCTATGATTATTTTTACGTCCGATCTGAGTGTTTTCTAATATCTTGTAAACGTCACTTGTAAATCAGAAAAAGAGAAGTGCTGCAGAATGTATTGCACTTCAGGTTTGTTTGTTGGACTGACCCTTCTATGTGTCATCCGTGAGATGACTGTTAATCATAGCTCTCTCTGTGAATGTCCTGTTTTTTAACAGGTGAAGGAAATGTTTACTTACACACTATCATCTGATGGCTGACAACGCACTTCCTGTTTCAGATGCCTGTGTGCTTTAAATGTAAGGTGTCATAAACATTCATGGTGCACAAGCACACAATTGGGCTGTATATTCACTAATAAATCTCGCCATGAAAATCAATAAACAGAAATTGAAGATGGTAATACTGCCCTCTGGTGCAATATATATATATATATATATATATATATATATATATATATATATATATATATATATATATGTCTGCATGTGTGTGTGTGTGTGTGTGTGTGTGTGTGTGTTAAATGCATATGGCATTTCTCTGCATACACACAGATGCTAAATTATAAGCGCATCCCTGCAATCTGAGAAACTTTGCTTTAGTCCTTTCTTAGACATAACATTCTTTTCATCCAGTGTGTCTTAGAGCAGCACAGTGTGTTTGAGAGCGATGCTGCAGTTCCTGAGAAACATCACAGAGAAAGAGTGACATGTGGGTTAAAGTGTTGAAGCTAAAAATATGTGATGCTGGAGGATGGCAACCTTCTGACAGTTTCAGCAAAGTTATGAATTACTGAAATAAACTGGGGCATGAAAAGACAATTTTTGTGACTTTTACCAGAAGCAAACTGAAGCTGCTTTGAGCTTTCTGAAGATGCATTTTTCACAGCACACGACTATTTGGGTGATCTAAAATGCTAAAAGGTTATTAAAAATGGTGAAAATCTAATGGAGATAAAGAGAACATGATATTGCTGATAAGTATAATATAATATCATAATTTTTTTTTACTAAATTAGAAATATGCAAAATATCCCAATTTTAGTCCATTGTATACAAAGTAAATATTCAGACGCCTGCTTATTTCTTTACCATTCCTCTACTGACATCTCCTGGTTAAACTAAGAATCACGTCGTCTAGTCATTTTAAAATGTAAAATATGCCCATTCTCTCCGTTTTCCAGATACTACAGGTATTTAAGTTGACATATAATAAATATAAATGTCAAGAATATTTTTGACTTCAAGAATTAATGTTTAAATAGAATAAAAAATAAAACTACGTAATAAAGGGCGGGGTTTACTGTCTCTGACCAATCCCAAACTACAACTCCACGATTCTTTCTTGTACGTCATCTGACTCCTCCCACTTACGACAGTGCGAGCGTTTTGTAAGCTACTGAGTTAATTTCTCCGTAATCGCACTAACTTGTTTTTATAAAATTTCTTTTTTGTTTCTGGATACAAATCATCGTAAAATGCAAGCACTAAGGTATGAACAGAACTGTATATATTATATTTAATAGCTGTTATAGTAGATGTTGACAATGTTGCACAATACATTGTGTCGAGGAAGTAAAGCAAAGGTATTTTCATTCATATCCTATGATGAAATATTTCTGATGGTTTGAATACAGGACTGACCAGACATGACTGGGCAAAAACGTAGGATTATGAAAACATGTTTTATTACGTTTGAATTGATCACGCGAAACTAGTTCAATGATTTCAAATCAACGCCCATAGAAACATAGTTGAGTAATATGAAATATAATTACCTTTATCCTTTCCTTTTCCCCTCAGAAATATGTTTCGGTCGTGGTCATCTGATGCCAGACTTGACGGTAAAACTGTTATAATAACTGGAGCTAATACTGGAATTGGCAAAGAGACAGCCATTGACCTGGCAAAGAGAGGTAGGCAACCCTATTTCTATAAAGTTTAATATTAATATATTGTCATATGGAATTTTTTTGTCTTTTTGGCTTTCTGCTGTCATTTCTTTAGGAGCACGGATCATTATGGCATGCCGAGATCTGGAGAAAGCAGATGCAGCCCTGAAGGAAGTTAAGGATGCTTCAGGAAACCAGGATGTTGTTACCAACAGACTTGACCTCGCAGATTCCAAATCAATCAGAGAATTTGCAGAAAAAATCAATAAAGGTGAGTTATAAAAATTCCTCTATAAATGTCTTCCTCATATAGCACTACACTGACGCATCTGGGATTGTCTTTCAGAGGAGAAACAAGTCAACATCCTAATCAATAACGCTGGTGTGATGGTTTGTCCTTACGGAAAGACAGCAGATGGTTTCGAAATGCAAATAGGGGTGAACCACATGGGTGAGCGTATCTAATTTGTCCAAATCTGTCACCTTTTTTTTAACCTTAAAAGAAATTAAGGGAGACATCAGAGCTGTCCTTCTTCCTGTAGGTCACTTCCTGTTGACATACCTGTTATTGGATTTAATTAAAAGATCAACGCCCGCAAGGATTATTAATGTCTCGTCCATGGCACACCAATGGGGGACCATCAACCTGGAGGACATCAACAGTGAGAAGAACTATGATAAAAACAAAGCCTACAGCCAGAGCAAGCTGGCAAACGTTCTGTTCACTCGCTCGTTGGCCAAAAGACTAGAAGGTCGGTCAAATTTACATTTTACATGTTTTTTATTAATTTAAATGTTTTAAGCTCTATGTTTTTAATTTGTATATATTTTTATTATTTTAAAATGTATTATTTTATTTATTTGTTTGTTATTCTATTATTTTTAAGTGTCTAAATAATCTTTAATTTTTTCACTCAATTAACTATTTAAATATCACTAAAATGCCTAAACCAGTTTCATAGAACTAAAATAGATTATAAAATATAATTTTAAATAATATAATTTAATAAAAAAGAAAATAAAACACATTTTAAATTCATTTCTGTGCCATTTTTTGCCCCTGACCCTGGATAATATCTGACCGTGTCGTGGGTTGTGCATTTGTACTTTACATTATTCCAGTCCAGTAATATGATGTTTGATGGTTTCTCGTCTGGTCTTGTGTGGCGTCTCAGGTACTGGAGTAACAGCGTATGCTCTCCATCCTGGTGTGGTTCAGACTGAACTGTGGAGGCACTTGAATAAAGCTCAGCAAGCCGCCATGTGGTTGGCAAAGCCCTTCACCAAAACATCTGTGCAGGGAGCTCAGACCACCATCTACTGCGCCGTGGCTCCTGAACTGGAGACAGAGAGCGGCAAATATTACAGGTCGGTGGATTTTCATCTCAATCTCAGCATTTCGCCTCAGAAAAGAGTAAGTTTTACCGAAATTGCAGTAGAGCTTACCATGTCATTTCATCTACCTATAGTACAGCGTGAACACACAAAAGTCCAATAGGTCATGTTCTATCTATTATCTTTCAGTTCAATATCATTATCATACAGCATTCAGTTACTGCTGATAATCTTTCAGCTCTGATATCATGATGTTTCATAAAACTAACAGCTACAGTTCAGTCATGTTTTAAATAATCGATTAGACAGTGCTTAATTTGAGCTCAATCCTGTTGTGGAAAATGTCAGATTTTGGATTTGGTTTTAAACGATCCGACATTATTAACAAGTGCATAACATGGTGAGAGTGCATGTGTGTGAGAGTGACAGAGCGACATAGAGAGAGCGCCTGTTTATGCGGATGTATTTGTATTTATGTATCGCTATTGGCCCTCAACATAGTTTTGACCAATCAGCTTTCTTTAGTTCAAAATCACTCTCATTGGTCGGTGCTTATTGTTTTGCGCGCAGTGAGTAGCAGAACGTTTAGAGAGAGTGTATATACCTGATGAATTATATAAAAAAAATAATAGTTACCATCACCAAAATGTAAAAAAAAAAAGACAGTCAAGCTATATTTAAATTTTTCGTATCCGCGAGTAAAGCTGATGGTGTTTCTGATCAAAAGAGATCCAGAGAAGATGGAACTGCACACCTGGATAGCGGGAGACACAAGCAACAACAGTTCGATTTAATGGAAGAGGCAAGAGAGAATATCGGTAAACGCGTTTCCATTACCCTGCAAATTGCGCAAATTGAAATTGCGAATTGAAAATACGGCCAATGGAAACGCGTCAATTTCTCAAAAACTTGCATTTATCGCAAAAAAGTTTTTACGCTCGCATGAGGTGTTTTTTCACGCAATTCGAAAAATAAATATTTCGCAAAACTGCAATGGAAACAGTTTTTGTGCATTTACAAGTCACCTGACGTAGATGACGCGGTGTGTTTGGACAGAATACGAGACAGAGTTTTTTATTAAATTCATAAAAGACAAAAGAATTACAAGAATAATGGATTTTAAACCACAATCAAGACCTCGAAGCAGATATGAGGGAGAAACACTCAGAAACACCTCATATGTGCCGCCCACAAGTAGCCTAATAATAAGGGTCGTTCCTTACCATTAATGCTTTGAAAACACACATACATCTCCTTCGATTAATAATAATGGCCAACGTCCGTTGCCATGGTTTTTGGAATGATTTTACTTATCGCGAGAGGAAAAAATGAAGTTTTAGTCGCATAACACCGGTTAATGGAAACGCCGTCATTTAGAAATTGTTTTTGTCGACATTTAGAAAAAAACGCAAAAGTTTTGCGCAAATCTGTAATGGAAACGCGCCTACTGATCAACTGAATGATATTTGGTCTCAGTGTAGCTATACACATAACATAATAATACACTAAGATGAAGTTAGGGCCGTGCAGAAACTTGTGAATGATGCTTTTATTGTGCCATCATCCTTTAGTCATTGTATTTTCCTGGAAAACTGAAGTTGTATGGTCAGCGTCGGTCATAGCGCCTTTTAATTGCTGTTTTTCATCCTGCAATTATTCATTTACAAATGAAGCAGCGCTGTAAGACGATGGTTGCACATTCTCACCTGTTTTCTGCTCTCCATGCAGTGACTGTGCTCCTGCTAAATGCTCCCGGGCTGCCATGGATGATGAGACGGCCCAGCGCCTCTGGGAACTCAGCTGTAAGATCCTCGGCATCACATGGGAATGAAAACTCAACTCTCTTCCTGATGACTTCAAGTTTTATTGCAGTCTGCCTGAGATTGGCCCACCTGTCAAAATCAGAAATACTACTACTTTATATTAACATAATATCAAAATGAGAACTGTCTTGAAAGACTACCAAATATAATCCAATATGATGGGCTTTACATTATGTGAAATTTAAAACATATTTTGTAGTTTTTGGTCTCAGGTTGCTTATATATAGTAATTAAGGTACATATGTATGCACTAAATGATGTATTAGATTCAGGTAGTTGAAAATGCACTAAGAGTTTATGTAAATATATATTTAATACATTTGATTTTTTGTATCCAAGTATTTCCAATAAAAGGCTATGGATATTTGTACATATATTTGTTTAATATGTCTCATATGTTATATTGGATATTGTACATTTTACATATTTTTTTAGACAAACAATGTCAACAAACTATATATATATATATATATATATATATATATATATATATATATATATAAAAGTGCTGTCAAAGCGATATATTTACAAACATTTATATATATATATACATACATGATACTATAAAAAGATGCCAGTGCAGCAACTCTTCCAGACTCGGTATCCATGGCAATCTCTCATCTTTATTTTCACCCTGACCCAGTCACCATGACAACCTTTAATCAGCTCTGCCTTCCCCTCACCCAGTCTCCATGACGACCTTCAACTGCAGCTTTTCTCTCCTTGTGACCCATCACCATAACAACAACTCATTGCCCAATAGTGATGCAGGGGAATATGAAAAATGGGCACTAGCACCACCTAGTGGTCAACAAAAATGTACATGGCCTGTTGTATCTTATTTCTCAGGAAAAAACTAAAACTGCAACATTAAATGAAAAAAAAAAAGAAATTATTTCAACAAAACAGATGTGTCTGAACATGTTCCAAGTAAGGTACTCTTTGATACAATAAAATAAGAGCTGTACAAACAAAAGAGCATGATAATAATTTGAGGCCCCTACTGGCAAATCACAAGCGCTATGAGAATGGAAGCCACTTTTGTTGAGGCAATTAACCACTGAGGTAATTGAAAGGCATGAATGGAGCTCTGTGTTCAGTAATGAACTTGCATGTCATTCTCTCCTCACATCTCTCTGTCCTGATGGAGCAAAAGGAGCAGAAACCGCGTCGTAAGTCCTGTTTTCGCCTTAAATCAACTGGTCTACATTTCTAACATAGCATTTGAGCTGAAATTGTTTATTATATGCAGGGATGTTAGCCTATTACTCATTCACTCTAAAGGTTCCAATCAGAACCAAAAAGGTTTTACAGTCTGGAGGCCATTTGATAACCATTTACACAAACTTTTTATTCTCTAGTTGTTTAGAAAACCATCTTGCTTTAAAGACCCCAGAAATATGCTAGTACTAACCTGAAGAACCAATAATGTGGTTAATGTTTTTAAAGGTGCGTAGTTACGGAATGATTCTGAACTGTAAAAAGCCTTCACATGCTTGTAGAACTTGTAATCACAATGTGTAAACTCTAAAATGTTCTAAAATGTTTCTAAAAAGCTAACTTGTACCATACAGCCGTAGCACATGACCACTGCAAAAGGTGTGTTCGACTTGAAGCGGCGCTGTGCCGACAGATCGGCGTATGATATCAATTTAGAGAGCAGATGGTGCTTTATTTATGACAATTACGACATGGCGTGAATGCAGCATAATCTCCAAAGAACCATAATGCCAATTCAGCCCTGTACAGCCAAATGTTTTTGAAGAGGATTCTTTGCTGAATCTGATGAATCCAAATAAAGAACCTTAATTTATGAGAGTTTTTAGCAACTTTTTTCAAATATATAGGCCTATTAATTATGTGGGATATTGCTGCGTTCACTAACTATTCTGACTTGTAAAAAGCATTCACGTGATCGTAGAAGTCCCCAGACAACATGTAGGCCCAGATCTGGTGGTACCAGTGGAATCCACATGACCCAGATGTGGCCAACACTATTGCTGTCTGGGTCGTAATTACAATTTTAGACTCCTAATTTTTGAGAGCTTCACCACATGACCACTGCAGATTTATTTTGAGCAAAATAAACATTTAAGTCCGAATCCGAGGACATGAACAGCCCTAACAGCGTCACGTGCTGTCTTCTCTTATTTACGGCATGGTTTGAACATATAAACCTTCATTTAATCAGCAAGAAATGTAACTTTTTATGAAATACAGATCAGATCATGTGACCTGATCATTTAATGTTCTGGGAACACATTTACAACTTCAACAAATATTTAATTCATAATTAATTTACCTCACTACTAGGCCTAGTGCCCTGCGCTTTTATGTATAGCTAGCTAATAATGCTGCAACATTCAAAACGATTTTTAATAAAATAATGCTAAGTAACTTATTTTATAATGCATTATTTAATAATTCATGCATCAAGCTTAATTAAAGCACACTCCTATGAAAACAGGAACACTGCGTGATTTGCGTTTGTGGTTATTTTGACAGTCTAAATATAATTTTCTGCACATGTGCCCGTCAGTGGTCGCTCTCGGCTTATTCCCTGTGGATTTTCACGCAAAAATGCGTCAGGATATTCAAATACTCCGCATGCATGCTCTTTCTAAATCAGATTTGAACTAGTTTATAGTTATAACTTTTCATGCTTCAGCCACAATAGTGATATAGAGAAACTGAGCTTTATGTTAATTTAATCCATTTAGCTCCCCCTTAACTTTTTCCCTTTAATCCTTCAAAATGCCGGTGAACATGGCTGGATGCACCACAGACTGCGTGGAGAAGCCGATCTCCATCTGCTTCCAGAAGTTCGGGCGCTTTGTGGGAACTTACCCGTGGTGGTTCTTCATCTCTCCTCTGGTGATCTCTGCGGTGCTGGGGAGTGGGTTTTATTTCTTAGAAGAACGTGAGGCCAATGACATTGAGGATCAGTTCACACCTGTGAACGGTCCTGCCAAACTGGAGAGGCAGTTTGTGCAGGAAAACTTTCCGCAGAACGACTCGGTGTTCTCCAACCAAAGACTCTACACGGATGGAGTTTACGCGTCCTTCATAGCGGTATCAAGATCCTCCAACATCCTCACAGATGCTGCCTTTCAGGAGATAGTCACTTTAGATAGGAAGGTCAAGGAGCTGAATGTGGCTATGGGTCACGAGGTGCTCACTTTTGAGGGACTTTGCGCAAGACGGTACAAGAAATGCATACCTAACAAGATACTGGATATTTACAAATATTATGGTAACAATTTAGAAAAGACCGAGCTCACCTTCCCGTTCTTTCGTTTCGGATTCTCGTACATTTTCCTGGGCTATTCGGTTGGTGGAGTGAAAATAAACTCCACTGTTATTAAAAGTGCAAAGTCAGTGCGCCTGTTATATTTCCTGAAGGAGGATAATCGTACCAGAACAGATCTATGGCTGAACGAATTCCTTAAGGTTTTCCCATCTAATTTATCACTAAACTTCATTAAGGTAGGTCATATTTTATGTATGTACTGTTTTAGGGCTTTATTGATGGTAAAGTTGCTAGTTGTCACAAAATGCTTTTAAGTTTGTTAAAATGCTCTCCTGATGTAACTATTCTTTAAATCTGAAATGATGATGTCCGTATAATGGTAATGTATGTTAGTATGTTCATTTTCTTCAGGTGACCCATTCCACATCTCTGTCAAGGCAGGTGGAATTTGAGGCAAACACAAGGGATGTGATTCCCCTCTTCTCTATCACATACGTCATTGCCATTGCATTCTCAATTCTTTCTTGTTTGAGGTAGGCTATGTTAACCTGAATAGTTAGGCTATTTTTGATGATCAGTCTAGTTAGGCTAATTTTAATGCACACCTGATTTGTTCAGCTCTAGAATCCCTACTGCATTCAAAATGAATGAAGGAATCTAGTATGAAAATGATTCAAAAGAAGATCAGTTCTAAGATTCGTATGTTGTATTTAACCATGAGAAATTCTTTAAAATATATTCAAATACATTTTGTCTGTTTTCCAGGTTTGACTGTGTCAGAAATAAAGTATGGGTTGCTACATTTGGGGTGCTCTCCGCTGGACTGGCTGTTCTGTCCGCTTTTGGGATGATGTTACACATTGGTGTCCCATTTGTCATGACAGTTGCTAATTCTCCATTCCTAATATTAGGTAATAACTTCATAAAACCAGTGCTGTACTATATTAAAGGATTAGTTCACCCAAAAATTAAATTGTATCTTGAAATCCGGATGTCGTTCCAAACCTGTTAGACTTTCGTTCACTTTCGAAACTCAAATTAAGAAATTTGAATGAAATCTGAGAGCTTCTATCCCTCCATTAACAGCTACGCAACTAGAAATCCATATGAATTGTGCAGTTTAGTCCAAATTTTCTGAAGAGACATGATCGCTTTATTTGATGAACAGTTTTAATTTAGGCTTTTATTCACATTTAAATATTGATTAATGAACATAAAAAAAGCTCAACCGAACCTGCTTGTCGCACAAGAACAAACCTCATTGGTTCTTGCAGAAGCTCAAATGTGCTGCGTAACACGAGACTGAACCACACTGGTTCTCGCACATCAAGCGAACATGCTTGAACTTCCGTTTCCACAACCGATGTGTAAGTTGATGAATGTTTATATGTGAATAAAAGACTAAATTCAATCTGTTCATCATATAAAGCGATCGAGTCTCTTTAGAAAATTTGGAATAAACCGCTCAATTCATATGGATTAGTTTTATGATTTCTATATGAACTTTTTGAAGCGTCAAAGTGGTAGTTGCGTAGCTATCAATGGCGGGACCGAAAGCTCTCAGATTTTATTAAAAAGATCTTCATTTGAAGATGAAGGAAAGTCTTACAGGTTTGGAACAACGTGAGGGTGAGTAATTAATGACAGAATACATTTTTTTAGGTGAACTATCCCTTTAATGTATATTATCAGATTAAACAGGGATTTTCTGATGTGTTTTAAATAGGGATCGGAGTGGACGACATGTTCATCCTCATTTCCTGCTGGCAGCAGACGAATGTTCACGATCAAGTAGAGACTCGACTGTCTAAGACGTACAAAGAGGCGGCCATTTCGATCACCATCACAACGCTCACGGACGTGCTCGCTTTCTACATCGGCCTCATGACGCCCTTCCGGTCCGTCCGCTCCTTCTGCTTGTACACCAGCACCTCCATCCTCTTCTGCTACATCTACAGCATCACATTTTTCGGAGCGTTCCTCGTTCTTAACGGACGGCGAGAGAACAGCAACAAGCACTGGCTGACCTGCAAGGAAGTACCAGAGGAGTGCCCTATAGGTCAGTCGAAGTGGTATGAATTATGTTGCGTGGGAGGCGCTTACGACCATCACACTGGCAAGGAGGAGGTACAGCCCATGAATCACTTCTTTAAAAAATACTACGGCCCTTTTCTGACAAAATCGTGGACAAAGGTCTTCGTGATTGTGCTTTATTGCATCTATTTGATTATCAGCATTTATGGCTGCTTCCAAATTCAAGAAGGAATCGATCTTCGTAATTTGGCAGCCGATGATTCTTATGTGGTAAAATACTACGACAACGAGAAGGCATATTTCTCTGAATATGGCCCAAACATCATGGTTGTCATCCGACGGGAATTTCCGTACTGGGATGAAAAGTACATGTCAGATCTTGAAACTTGCATTGAAGATTTCAAAAATTTATCTTTCATTGAAAAGGATATATTCACCTCCTGGATCAAATCATACAAGTACTATGGATATCACTCAAAACTCAATCTGAGTGCTGAAGATGTCTTCAAAGATAATTTGGGATCATTTCTGCGATTTTATTCCGATTTCAAACAGGACGTCAATTTCACCAACAACTCCATTCACGCGTCTCGCTTTTTCATCCAGACCGTAAATATCTCTACTGCCCTGGATGAGATGAATATGTTGAATAAATTAAGAGAGACAGCACAAAAGTGCCCTGTTCCTTTACTGGTTTACCACCCTGCCTTCATCTACCATGACCAGTATGCAGTAATAGTCACCAACACCATCCAGAATATTGCGGTTACGACGGCCGTAATGTTGCTCATCTCCCTTCTCCTCATCCCAAACCCTCTGTGCTCTCTCTGGGTGACTTTTTCTATCGCATCAGTCATTGTGGGGGTCACTGGTTTCATGGCATTATGGGATGTTAATTTAGACACCATCTCCATGATCATTCTTGTTGTCTGCATTGGTTTTTCTGTAGACTTCTCTGCTCATATATCTTACGCCTTTGTCTCCAACAAAAAGCCCAGTGCGAATGAAAAGGCAGTGGAGGCCTTGTTTCATTTAGGTTACCCTATTTTGCAGGGGGCTGTGTCTACTATTCTTGGGGTGGTAGTGTTGTCTGCTTCGAAGAACTACATCTTTAGAACTTTCTTTAAAATTATGTTCTTGGTAATATTATCTGGTCTCTTCCATGGCTTAACTTTTATCCCAGTTTTTCTGACCTTTTTTGACATGTGTAGTGGCACACCAGCTAACAAGAAATCAGCCCCAGAAGAGCAGGCCATGAAGAACAGTCACACCAATAATGTTCAAGCAATGGCAAGGGATGTTGAGGTGAAAGAGCGGGAAATTTACGACAATCGCAATTTTCAACCCGACAACCACCGAACATGTCAGACTCAGCCGGGCTCTGCCATATGGATGATAACCGGCAATAATCATCATGTCCAAGAAAATCACATGTGTCTGGCAAGCACCATCCCAATGTTCAGAGTGGACAATCAGACCTATGAGGTTCACATGTATACACCCTCTGATGATACCATGTTAAGAGTCAACTGTCAATCAAAAGGTCAAAACTCTGAAGGTCAGAATTGTGTTTTAGGAAATAGCAACCACATTCAAGATTCAAATGTTCCCACTCTTAACTCTTCTGATTTGGCCATTTTGTAAAATCCTTATACTTCATTTTCTTCTGAATATATCCTGTTTGTATGTGTACTACATTTATATGTTTCAAATTACTAATTCAATTTTACTAATGTAATATAAATCAACAAGACAACAACATGGCATTTTTTCTACAAAAAATATACCTGGGCCAATGGTTTTAGGACTTTTTAGGGGTTTCAGGAATTAGTGGCCCCGATTAATCTGTAAAAACATATTTTAAAAAGCCCAAAACCACTTTTACAAATATGTTTACAAAATGCATCACAGATGCAAGCAATGTACACCTAAATGAAACAACAACTAGACTCGTTTACGAAACACAAGGATAACAAATTTGTGTAAATCGTTCATAAAACCTTAATTGTCAAACTGAATTGAACGCAACAATTTACGTAAAAATGGATTTAAATGGATTTAAACAGAAATGTAATGTTTCATGAACGAGCCCCAATCTCTCAGAAAATATTGAAATGTCTTATTTTTGCTGGATATGCAAATATTTCTATTTAGTTATATATAAAAAGTAAAATTTTGTTTTTCTTAGTTTTTCTTTTTGTGAAATAAACTAACTGAATGCACAAATGTAACCATATTTTGCTCTGTATTTATGAGAGGTTTACAGTGTTTTCTTATGGATTGTTCAATGTGTAAAAGCTCATTAAAGACATAACTAAATACACCGATTTTAACTATTTTTTATGGCTTATTTAAACAGCCACATAATGATTCCTGCCTTTTATATTTTCACTGTGTTTTAAACTATATACTTTCCCTTTGCTTCTGTACTGCACGTGCTGTTGTACTTTCTTTGAGAAAAGAGGATTGCCTGAGTAAGGATTATAATAAGAACTGTGAATAGTTTCATCTTTTACACCAGTTTTGTTTAGTATTTTTCATATTTGTGAATGGTTGAGGATTATCATTTTAGGCAGAATATAAATTTTTATTAAAAACTATTATGTTTAGTTCACTCGATGTTTACAGTGTCCATGAGCCTATTTATGCACATAGCTTAATATGCATGCATAAAAACATCAGTGGATTTATGCATTTGGCAGTAAAATGATGAGGCATGCCTGACCTTTGATCTCTTTGAACAAAATTGATGTTTGAAATCAAGATTTTAATGTTTGACATCCAATATTTGTCACACATAACAATATTGTGGTTAAGATTACAACAATTAAGCAATGCAGCATTTTCTAAAGAGGTTTAGCTAAACAAAACATAAGCACAAAAAAAAAATAAGCACATTTAATTTTTATGCATTTCAGTCTTATGGACAAAATACATAACTTTGCATTACAGGTGCACAGAAATTTCACAGTCCTCATCTGAAGTCTGTTTTATCAATTCAGCCAATGAGGATAGTGTACTGCTTGGATCAAGCAAAGCAACAAGAGGAATATTCACACCTATCTCTTGAAACAAGCGATTTTGCAATGTCATGGCCAACATTGAGTCAATTCCTAGTGCAGTGAGCGCAGTTTCATCACTAAGATCATAAGTATCAATACTGCATATTTCAGTCATAATCCCTTTAACACAGTCATCCACTGATGACTGAACATTTATCCTGGAGTGCTCATCAACTGTGGTGTTTTTCAGTTCTTCCTCCACTAAAGCAGACAGGCGAAACTTCAGAGACACATTCTGAGAAAGGACATGGTTCTTCAGGTTCCTGAAATTGAATTTGCAGACCACCTGCTGGGGATTGTTATTTAACAGACAGTGCTCTAGTGCTTCGTGGATCTCTGTCACATCCATGATCATCAGCCCTTTTGTTTCCAGGAACTTTTGAAAATTGTCTTTGTTCCTTAGCAGGCCCAGTTTAAGGGGTCCCCAATTGATTGACTGGCCTGCAAGTCCAATATTGTGTCGGTAGTGGCAAAACGTGTCCAGAAAAGAATTAGCTGCTGCGTAGTTTGCTTGTGCAGCATTTCCAATGAATGAGGAGATTGAGGAATAGCACACAAAGTAATCAAGAGTCTGGCTGTGCAGAGTGGCAAGGTGAAGATTAAGAGCACCACAGACTTTAGGTTGCAGGACTTTTTGAAAAAGAGATCTATCAAGGGTTTCCAGTAATCCATCATGTAGCACAGCAGCACTGTGAAACACCCCTCTGATTGGACATAAGAAAAAATGTTTTGCAATCACAGTAATGGCTTCCATCACCTCTTCTGACACAGAGACATCACACTGAAGAGTGAGAATTCTTACCCCGTATCTCTTCTGGAGACTGCTCATTTCCTCTTGTACCTTCTCAGATGGTGCACTCCTTGAGAGGGTGGCAATGCATCCCCCACCCCTGTGGGCAATAAACTTAACAGTTTCAAATCCCAAACCAGAGAGACCACCTGTAACTATGTACACACCTTTCTTTAAGAACAGCTGCTTCGTTCTTGGAAGCAAAGGGATGGCAGACATCTTGCTCCTAGTGTCATCACAGGCCAGAGTTATCACATCCAGAGTGCTTGCACTGAAATAAGACCCAGACTGTTCAAACGACTGAAGAGGAATACCTTGAGGGGGAGCCATCTGAAAAGTACTGCTTTGTATTGATGGCCATGCTTTGTGTAAGTGCATTCCCTTTAGCCATTTCTGTAGAAGAGCTCCGTGTGCCTTTAAACCTGATTTCTGGAAGATTTTGGACATCTCAAGTGTCTGGAAGCAAGTTCTCTCACTAACCCTCTGAATTCCATTTATTGTGGAGTAGCATGGCTCACGGATGCCACATACTGCAATGATGTGATTTGCATTGACAACTCTTACAATGTCTGTCAGAAGCAAGGAATCATATGGAGGAAGAATCACAAATAGAAGACACTGCTTTGTATTTTGGACTAATCCACTTACTTCAGTCTCTGTAAAAACTCTCCAGCCTGATTTACTTGCTATGAGTGTCAATAACTTGATCAGGGCTGAGTCACGATCAGTAGAGAAGATTCCCAAACTTTGCTGTTGTTTGGACTTGGGTAACACACTCTGCAATATCTCCCAGATGAGGACAAAGTATGAAACACATGGTGCATCCTTTAGGAATGGAAGCTTTTTCATTTTGAAACACACATCTTCTGGGAGGATGACTTTGGAAGTTGCTTTTACAGGATAACAACAAACAACATGGTCTCCCACTTTAAGTTTGCTGACATCCTTTCCCACAGCTGTAATGATCCCGCTGAAGTCAAGTGCAAGAAGACCGTGGTTCTGTGTTGTGTGCTTGTTCCAATACATCGTCTGACCAAAGTTTAAGTCTGAAGTACTAACTGGAAAATAATCGGAAGAGTGCACACATACCTTACTCAGCTGAACCTCAATGTTTTTACTCTCAATAGTGTGGACTGAACTCGCTGAAGGAAAAGCTGATAAGCCGGTCATCCTGTAGGGACTGGTTGTCTGCAAAGTGAAGTCCTGGGACTGTAGGGTTTTTGATTCAGTCTTTGCTTCCCTAATTGTGGTGACAGGAGTATGAGTTATTACAGCAGAGTAAACTTTCCCTTTGCTGATGAAGACTTCTGGACACTCTTGGGCTTTGTATGAGTTAAGCACATGAGCCAGTGCTTCTATATCCTCTGTTGACACTGTGGAAAGGTCAATGAGCTGGAAAGAAGTGCCTGACAACTCTGCAGCACATGCCCTTGTCATGCCAGATAACACAAATCCAGAACTTATACTTTCAACTGTTCCTTCTGCTGACTTGTACGTAATGACACGGATGGAACAAACAGGACGGCAGCTTCTTAAAGACAAAACAACCTGACGGTAAAGTTCACAGCTGTCTATCAAGGACTCTAGAATGGCTTCAGATTTGAGGTGACTAATATTCTGAGCACCCCAGATAAACAGGATCTCATCCAGTTCCATGTCTGCAGCACTGCATGGAGACCTCAACAGTAATTCCTGGACCTGCAAGGCTGAGTTTTTTGTTAAATTGGGTGGAGGAACAAATACAGATTTTGGGTGCAAATATGGCTCCAAACCTTTAGCGATACCCAAGGTGTCCTCAAAGACCAAAGCCTTGATTCTACTGGGAAAACTGCTCTCAGCATGAATGTCAACCTTCTGGTTATAAAAGAAACATGATTCCCTAATCTGTGCCTGTCTTCCCAGAAAATTAATTCTGACATTTCTTAGCTCAATCAACACATGTCCATCTTTGTCAGTGAAACAACCACAAACCTCAAAGTAGTCTGGCATTTCTTTGGTCAGTCTCATATACATGAACATGTTTTCACGGGGAGGTGCAGATATAACCATACTACCAATTGCAGAGGGAAATCCAGGCCTGATGGTGCTAGAGACTACTGCTAAAACTGAGGACATTTGCAAGAAGTAATCTAGAACCACTGGGTGCAAGCAATACTCATAGAGATGATTGAGTACTCCCTCTGCAATCTTGACACTGGTCACTGCTTCCTTGAATTCTTGTCCATAATGAATGTCACCAAGTTGTTTGAAATTGGGCCCGTACTCAAACCCTACATCATTAAGAGTGCTGTACACATCCTTTGCTTCAATGACTGATGGACATCTCTCCAAAACAGCACTGAGGTGAATGGTTTGCTGTTCTATCATAGCTGGTCCCCCTTCATGGCTAATGGTGCCTGATGCATGCACAGTACTAGAGGACTGAACCTGAAATGTGGTTGCTTCCTTTGATGTGTCAACTGTGATTTTCAGAGGAGGGCAGTTTTTAGTTAAAACAAACAAACTTTGAAAGTTGATTTTGAGCTGAAATGAATTAAGAGGCCTCTTTGGAATTGCAGTTTCCATTACAGATGCAAAAGCCAATTCAACATACAATGCCCCAGGGGCAATTGAGATGCCATTGTTCTTGTGTTCCCAAAGGTAGGAGGAAGTACCTGTTGACAGGTTGCACTTGATCACTTTGCCATCACGTTTACTTGGACTTATCAGTGGATGTGGACTGCGAGAGACTGTGTCATTTCCCCGTCTTACGTCCTCAAAGTAAACCTCATTTTTTTGACATTCAAATTGATACTTTGGGAAAGCAATAAGCTTTGTTTCAAACCCTTTGTAGAACTCGTCCCACTTCACATTGACCCCCAGCTCAAACAGTTTTGATACAGTGGTGAACATGGTCTCGTGGTCTTTATCTGGATGCACTGAAGTTAGCACTGTGGTGTCATTTCCCAGGATCTCCACGATGTTCCTCTGCAGAGCCCGTTTAGGACCAATTTCCACAAAGACTGTGTTCCTTGTGTGGTTGGAAACTAATTTAATTGCTTGTTCAAATGCAACAGGTTTTCGGATGTTTCTTGCCCAATATTCACCTGTTACAAAGTCCCCATGATTACACATTTCTCCTGTTACGGTGGAAAACAGTTCACACTCCATTTCATTCGGAGTTAAATGTCCAATGCTGTCTTTGATTTGGCCCAGAATAGGATCCATCATATGACTATGGTAGGCAGCAGGAACATCTAAGACATGAAGGAACAGGTTCTTGCTCCTAAAAGACTGAAGCTTTTGGTGCACATTATCAATAGCTTCTTTATCACCTGACAGCACACATGACATAGGACTGTTCACAGCAGCTACACAGATCTTTCCTGTGTATGCAGGGAGGATTTCCAGGATATTTGTGACAGCAATGTTACCAATGACCAGCATCCTCCCACCCATCACTTTGGTCTGTAGATCGCTGCGATGGTAGACAACCTTTACTGCATCCTCAAGAGACAGCAGACCAGAGCAATGAGCTGCAGCAACCTCTCCCACCGAGTGTCCAAGAACAATATCTGGTCTGATGCCCCAGTGCTTCAAAAGGTGAACAATTGCAACCTGGATTGCAAAAAGAAGTGGCTGGACAACATTTGGTTTAGAGAAATCTTCATTGTCATAGCTGCTTGCGATCTTTTGCAAAATACTGGTGCATCTGAACTTCTGGAAATAGTTTTCCACCTCTTTGACCTTTTCCCTAAAAACTGGTTCTTCTTTCAGTAGCTGCTTACACATTCCCCTGTAAGTAACGCCATTTCCACAAAATACAAAAACCAACTTTAGGTCCTGCTTTATTGGGGCAAATTTCTTGTTCATACTAGCTTCGAGTAGTGATTTTAACTCTGATACAGATGATGCAGTGAAGACTTTCCTAAATTTGTGTTTCATGTGGCTTCTTCTGCAGGCAGCTGTATAAGCAAGAGCTTGTAGATCAACTGTTTCATCTACCAAAATCCTCTGATACGTGTCAGCTATGCACAATTGAAGAGACTGATCCGTGGCTGCAGACAGTGGAAGCAGTTTTAGAGGTTCAAGATTGTGGCTGTCGGGGACTGAAGCATATACATACTCGCTGATTAAGGCATGGGCATTGGTGCCACCAAACCCAAAGCTGTTTAATCCAGCCATCCTTTTCCTGGATCCAGAGTACAGCCATTTCTCACTTCTAGTGGGGATTTTAAGATTGAGAGCTTTAGCATCTATGCTGGAATTTTGTGCTGAGTAGAACACAGAGGGGACAATGATTTCGTGCTTCATCATTAAGAGAATCTTTATGAGTCCTGCCACACCTGCTGCAGATTCTGTATGTCCAATGTTACTCTTAACAGAGCCAATAAACAGAGGACCTGAGCTTGAAGGTCTTTCTTTGGCAATGATTTTTGAGATACTTCCTGCCTCAACTGGATCTCCTACTGGTGTTCCAGTCCCATGAGCTTCTACATACTGGACATTTACTGAGTAATTCTCAGAGGAGTAGATCATGTGAAGAAGAGCCTCCTGTTGGGACATGGAAGGTTTGGTGATTGGTGTGACGGTGTGGCCATCTTGGTTTACTGCAGTCTTGTTCACAATGCCCCAAATATGATCAAAGTCCTCAAGAGCCTAAAAAGAGAATCACCAGCTTACTTCCACAAATAATTAACTGAATTTATTACATTTACATTTTTATAAACCATAACTGAATGTTATATCAATATTTTAAAACAGATTTCTTTTTAACAATGTAAAATATCTACCTTTTTCAAAGGCTTCAGTAAGACTATACCACATCCCTCCCCTCTGCCATAGCCATCTGCAGTACGGCAGAATGGTTTGCTTGTGCCCTCAGGTGAGATCATCTTTGCCTTGCTGAGGGCCACAAAGACGCGAGGCTCAAGTATGCAGCTGACCCCTCCACACAGAGCCATTTCACAGTCCCCTAGACATAAAGTAAACAAGGATGATTAACCATGTAAATGTCAAGCAATGAACAGACTTTAACATTGAAATAGTATCATTACCTTGCCTGATGGCCTGACACGCAGAATGAAGGGCGACTAGGGATGAAGAACATGCACTGTCAATGGCAAAAGATGGTCCAGTCAGGTTAAAGATATAGGAAATTCTGTTGGCAGCTATACTCATAGCTGTTCCTGTGCCATTATAGTGAGTTATTGTGCTTGGACTGTTGTTCAAAAGTGTTTCATAGTCCCTGTTCATAAGACCTGAAATCAAACACAATATATGGTTTTGATATCCTAAAAACATCCAAAAATTAAAAATGTGAACTATTTTTATTAGATGTATTGTATTACCTATGTAAACTCCTGTTTGTGTTCCGCTCACTTTTTCCAAGGGTATCCCAGCATCCTCTAGAGCTCGATATGCACACTGCAGCAACAGTTTCTGCTGAGGGTCCATGAAATCAGCTTCAGCATCACTGATGCCAAAGAACTTGTGATCAAACTCATTGAATCTGAAATAAGACATATATTTTATTACTTTATCATTTCACTTTTTAGTAACTATACACCTCAAATGTATCAACATGAACTGATTATTCCTACCCTTCAATGAGAGCCGCTTTGGTCGTCTGTGTTTTTCCTGGTTTACTCTCGTCAGGATGAAACCACTCTGATGTATCAAATCTTTCATCTTGAATCTGTACCACACAGTTCCTGCCCTCCACAAGAACTTTCCAGAAATTATCAACACCCTCACCTGTGAAGGTAGTAGAGAACTCATTCAAATGCACACAGCATTGACACAATTAGTATAAGAGTTCATAAACAATGTTATAAAAAAAATAAAGAGTTCATAAAAAATATATTTACCTCCTGGGAAGTTGCATCCAATTCCAATGATCGCAATATCCTCGTCCATTTAGCCGGTTTTCTTTTTTTTCAAATGATCATTTTATTTTATTTTGCACTCTACAGAAGAAAAAAAAACCTTAAGAATCTCTGAGCTCAGCTCAGCTGGTCTCATCATGGTTTTGACCAGAATTCATCAGTCTCCTACAACGTCTAGGCATTTTTATAAAGCCTTCCACAAGCTGAAAACCAATGGGAAAACAAATTTCTTTCAACAAAGGGTCTTTAAATGTGCAATCCTTCCTCTTGTAACAAAACTCTGTAATTACAGACTTGGGTAGGGATGTAAAACACTGATTGCAGTTTCCCCTCACTGGAAACAATAAAGCTATTGTCTCAAAGCTATTGAGGTGAAACATTCATTATTGGCTTTAATTGGCTTCCATGAAGAAACATATAGCGAATGATGAGAAGGCAGGACCTAAATGTGTGTAGACCACAATTTGAAATAAGATAACCAATGACTATCTCAGCACACCTAACCTGACACCTGCGATTATGAGACTGAATGGTTTTCTGCCTGTCTTTTATTTTGGACTTTTGAAAAGGATCCAAGACTTTAAACCTAATTAATTTTTAGCCTTCATTTCAAACTCATTCAAAATCCCAGCTTTATATTCTCACTCTCATAAAATGACAAGGTAATAGCCTTTATTTATGTATATAATTTATAGTCATATCCATGTTCATTTCTGATTGAGAAAAATGGAAATAAACATGGTATTCATTTCAAAAGCAAGCACATTAATAATTTTTCAAACACAAATATATATACAGTGCATTCACCTGAGCTGTTTAAACACACACATGCAGGCAACCCAAATGTGACAGAGGAAAGCATACTGACATTCCGAAGTCACATTCATAACTGAACAATCTGTACTACTGTGATTACTGAAAATGAGACATCATGAGCAGCAGCCCACTGGCATTTGATTTCAAGCAAAATAATGCACCATTTATAAGTTAAAAGTTTCTGTGCTTTCTGTTTTTCTCTATTTCTTAAAATAACAAGGGCTTGAATCTGATGACTGGGCAACAAAGAATAGGATGAATAAAGCAAGTTATGAACATCATCCTTTACCCTGCTATAGACTTAGCTTCTAAAAACAAAGCAAAACATTTACAGTTTAATTGATTAGTAACCATGTTCAGTGGTTCACTGCTGTCTGCATGTTGCCTGAAAAATGAAAAATATCAAGAGAGCTAGAAAGTCTCGCTTATTATCGATGTTTATATTTACAGGTAAGGTTGTAAGATTGTAGCTTGAAATGTCTCTGTTAATCCAATAATTAATCATCTGGGTTCCAGTGACTTTCCCTCCAGGATCATCTGAATTTCCTTTGCATCCAGAGTCTCATAAGTCAGCAGGGCATCGGCCAGCAGCTTGTGTTCTTTGCTGTAGGTCTTAAGTAGCTTCTTTGTCCTTTCATATGAGCTCTGAAAGAGAAAATTAGGAAGCTGAATTTCCACAATCATCAGATCAAATATCAAAGACAAACAAAAACTAAAGACCTACCTGCAACAGCACCCTGATTTCCTGTTCTACAGCAGCCCGGGTCTCTGGGCTATGGTTTGTCAGATCATTGTAGGTCATGACCCCCAGCTGGTCAAAGCAAAGAGAGGTGAGTGAACAGCAGTTACAGGCACAACAGTGATTCAACAAAGGCTTCACACAAGTTTCTGATTACAACAGGATCCTGACGTTAGAGATGGGGTGAATGTGTGTGAAGTTTAGACCCTGCATGTGCGCTGCTCATTTCTAGAAATTGAGTATGAACTGAGTGCTGGAGAAGGGATTAGTACGAAACACAGATTTAAGTCTGGAATGTGAGCGCTCACACAACGCTAATGGCTTTTGAACACGTGGAAGGACTCAAATGGCTTCTCCAAATAGCTATTTGCTTCCTTTCTTTTTGAATATTTTAATTATTTTCACTTGAAATGTGATCTGATGTAGATGGGGAGTTTTATTTTTCTTGCATTTTTTTGTTTCCTGGAATCATCAGTTGAAATCATTTTGGAAAATTCTGATATTAGAATAGAAATACATGTTGTTTTAGGTTGCAAGTTGGAAACAACAATGTCTGTGGTAACACCCTATACTGTAAAATGACCATAAAAACTACGCAGCTTTGACCAAATTTAAATGTTTTATAAAATGATAAGCTCACATTTCAGCCTAATAAATGATAATGAATTTATTTTTATAAAAACAAATTACCTAAAATAAAATAAATAAATAAAACTTGGATTTGCCAAAGTACATGAATGGCTAAAATATTTAATCTTTTAGTGAGTGTTCTATTTTGATTGTTATTTTGATTTTAGAACTAATACATTACATTTTATTTGAAAAAAATATTTTACATTTATTCGTTTTTCATCAACTCACGAACCCAGGTTAGGGAAATTCTGGCCTAAATTATGAAATCATTACAAGCTACATACTGTAAGACAGGAAAAGAAAATTAAGCATTTTTAAGTCACATAATGAGTTTTCACCTTGTCACTCATTCCAAACCGTGTCACCATCATCTGTGCGATTTTAGTGGCTCCATCAAAATCACTGGACGCTCCTGCAAAAGAAACAAATAATCCGTGATGTTGATATTTCCAAGAATTCAGAGTAGCAAGGATCAGTTAGGAACACTTCTCACCGGTGGTGATGTAATCATTTCCAAACACCAGTTCCTCAGCAACCCTGCCGCCCATGCTGATGTCCATCTGAGCCAGCAGCTGTGCCCGTGTCTCACTCCAGCGATCGTTCTCTGGCAGCAAGGAGACCTGAGAGAGACCAGAGAAACAGAAGAAACAGCACAATGAGTTTTTAACGTATAACCCTGTCATTTATAATAACAAAACTGTTTAACAATGATATTGGTTTCTTTAGAAGCCATAAATCAGGGAGATTTCAACTTAATTTAAATACATTAATATTAACTCTTCACTGCCATTAATGGAATTGTCCATAATTTATCCAGCTTTCCATGTTTTCACTGATATATGGTAGGTGGCACTATAACACATCTTCTGAAAGAGTACAGAATCTCCGGATCAAAACACAGGCAAAAAAAGAAGCACAAACAAGCGATATTGCTTATGCACATTGTTGTCTTTGAAAAAAAAGCTTTTCTTTTATTACACTTTAAATGGAAGAATGCATGATATTTAATATAACAACATTATAAATGTACAGTAATGGAATACTATAATGTACAGTACACATGGATATTCATTTAGAGATTTGATAAAGATTATATTTAACAGTTATTCTAAATTATTATTAAGTGAATGTTAGATGATGGCAACCATAATGTCAATGGAAAAATATTTGAAATGAGCATGCACTATTAAATATTCAATTTTGACTGATACAGATAAATTAAAAACATTTATACTATCAGCTAATAAACTATATGGTGACAATATTTCATGCATCCAGATTTAGAAATCTTTATTAGTTACTCTGAAAAATGTTGGGGGGTATTTAGAAAATGAAAAATAACATTAACGTTATAATGGAAGACCAATTACTCACATGTCCCAGCGAAGGGCCACGTGGCATGATGGTAGCTTTGTTGATAGGCATGGCGTCTTTGGTGTAATAAGCAACTATAGCGTGTCCTGACTCATGATAGGCCGTGATCATCTTATTTCTATTGTCTATCTCCACACTCCTGCGCTCTGGACCTGGACAGACAGAGAAGAGGATGTCAGAAAAGAATCTCTTAGTTCAAAGCATTAATCTCCATCACATGCTGCAGAGACTAAGCTGTACGGCCCTACTGTCCTCACCCATCAGGATCTTATCCTTCGCAAACTCAAGCTCCTTCATGGTCACCAGGTTTTTCCCATCAGCTGCTGCTTTCAGCGCCGCCTGGTTCACCAGGTTCTCCAGTTCGGCTCCAGAGAAACCTACTGTTCCCCTGGCAATGATCTCTGCATCAACATCTACAAAACACACAAAAACAGATTATTTTGTTCGGATTGTCCTATTGAGAATCTTTGGAAACATATTTGCTTTCTCTTAATAATTCTTACCAGAATCCACTTTAATTTTTTTCAAATACCACTGCAGGATTTCAGTGCGTCCCTTTACATCCGGTATTGGGACAGTGACCTGCATGTCAAACCGGCCTGGTCTCACCAGAGCACTGAAACACACATTAACAAGATGATGTCTATTTAGGCTAATCACAATGATTGCAGTTTTACTGAAATCATAATATTGTCCTATTAGAGAAATATATGTCAAGTGATTTTTGTCAAGTAAAAACCTACTTGTCCAAAGCTTCAGCAAAGTTTGTAGCTCCAATCACAATGACCCCTTCATTGGATTTAAACCTGAAATCATCAAAAAACTCAAATAAGACCCATGTAACATCTTTCAAAAAGAGGAACTAAATAAAAAGCCATGGACTCACCCGTCCATCTCAGCGAGCAGTTGGTTGATGGTCTGTCGCGAGTACGGGTGCATGGGAGACTCGATCCTCTTGCCTCCTACACTGTCCAGCTCGTCAATAAATATTACACACGGTGCACTAGCTTTAGCCTCCTCTGTGAAAAAAAACGGCAAAAACATTTGTTAAAGGGGTCATGAATTGAGAAATCAAATTTTCCTTGATCGTTTGACATACAAGATGTCATTGCACTAATAAAAAAATATCCTATAAGTTTCAAAACTTCCTCGTTAGTCCAAAAACAGCTTTTTTTTAAACCAAGCTCAGAAAAACATCTCGTTTCGGATCTTGTCACATTATTACGCCATAGTGCGATGAAAGACCTGCTTGGCAGATCAACGACTACTTCTACATCATTGCCTCTTAAGCCCTGCCCACCGCACATGTCAGTAGTAGTAAATACGAGACTGATGCAAACACAGCAACAAAACGACAGAGATGCCTCTAAGGGTTACAAGACATTTTGAAGTGCAAAGTTGTGGAAAAACAGTCTTTGCATTGCCATCCTTGTGATCCTAACATTAAGAAAGCGTGGATGAACTTTATTTTTAACTTCCAGTCAGATGGCGTCAGTAACACGGTTCATTTGTTCACTTCATTTTTCTGCAGATTCGTTTTTAAACAAGACGATGCAGTTGCCAACTTTGGATCCGACAGTAATGTCGCAACACACAAGTGTGAGAACCAGTGTTTTTACCATGTCTCACTATTGCTTTATCTGTTACTATGGAAGCTTGTTTCCGCCACTGAATAATAAGTAAATAATAATAATTGCGACTTTTTATCTCACAATTCTGACTTTTTTTCTCAATATTGCGATAGGCCTATATCAAGTCAGAATTGTGACTTTTTTACTCAGAATTGCGAGATATGAAGTCACAATTGTGAGAAATAAAGTCGCAATTCTGAGAAATAAAGTCGCAATGCTGAGAAAAAAAGTCAGAATTCTGACTTTATAAGACGCAATTGCGACTTTATTTCACGCAATTCTGACTTTATATCTCGCATATTCTGAGAAATAAAGTCAGAATTGCGAGATGTAAACTCGCAATTGTGAGATAAAAAGTCGCAATTATCTTTTAAAAAGTTTTATTTTGTGGCGGAAACAAGCTTCCATATGTTACAGATCATTTGATATGTACTGATTATTTATACTGTAGTGCCGCAGTCAAACTGAACAGTGAATGTTGTGATTTGCTGTTCTTTCCCTTTCTTCAGCATCTATGGGGTTAATCCGTTGGATTATCGGATACGGAAGAAAGCACGTAGAAAACATTTTAAACATTTAAAACCAGACACTGCAAATGACAATGTATACGGTTTTCACTTTATCGAATAGGATTAACTATAAATAGCCTATAAGAACGACAGTGTGACAACAATGGTACATTCATTTATAATTCAGTTTACACAAAACACCGTAAGACATCCTTTGTCAATTATAACAGTTGTAACTCCAAGAGCTTAAACTTTACCAAGACTCATAAAGCATATGTAATACGCAAAATGTTTTAACTATGTAACGAGATATTTTTCAACATCGGAAGTTTTCAAAACAATTTCACACGTGTAATAACGGCGACTTATTTTAATATACAAAACTGTTACCCAATCATAGCAGTGGGTGTTTACTTCCAAGTCTTGAATGCGGCACGCCCATCAAAACGAGTGATCGAAAGAGAGGGTCAAAAACATGATAGAAAATAGCTAAATTAGGATGTATTTTTATGTAAAATTCTTGATAACATTATCAGTGGACCTCAGAGAACATTATAATTTACTTTAAGGGGATCATGAACTGAATTTTGTAGTTAAGTAAGTAGTTAAAGTAGTGATTTTATTAACATCATAAGTATTATGAGCATTCTAAGATTACATTTTTTTGCTCAAAAAACTCACTGAAAAGGTTTCTGATGCGACTCGCTCCGACTCCCACAAACATTTCGTCAAACTCTGACCCAGAGGCGTAGTAAAAGGGCACGTCTGCTTCACCTGCTACAGCTCTGGCCAACAGGGTTTTTCCTGTTCCTGGAGGCCCCACAAGCAGGATACCTGAAATACACATCCAGATTAGACATTTCTACAAAATTAAAAACAAAACACCTACGACCATAAGTAAAAGAAAAGTTGAAATTCACCCTTGGGAAGTTTACCACCAAGCACAGTGAATTTCTGGGGGTTTCGCAAAAATTCGACAACATCCTGAAGTTCGTTTTTGGCCTCCTCTACACCTTTCACATGTTCAAAGGTGACATTTTTCATTTGAACAGGGTCCACGGCTGAATCCAGGCCAGAGGTGGTGCGAAAACGAACTACAAGTAAACAGATCAAATAAAACATCAAGAAACGACCAATAATTTTACAGCACAGCAACAAAGCCTTTCAGGCACTACACTGATACTTAATAATAAAAGCTGCAGAAGAAATTCAGCTAAAGTCAACTATCAGTTCAATATATGTTAGGCAAGCAAATATAAGGAATGAATAAAATGGGAAACAAACCAGTGTCGGAAAATGACCCTTTACCCGAGAAGAGAGGGCTTCTGGACACACCATACAGGCCCACCAGCAGGAGGGCAAAAATAATCAGACGTGTCCTCTTTACAGAGTCTGTTAGAAACAGAAGAAGTAAGAACAAACTCATTTATAAGAACACATTTTTTACTATTAAGCAGATGTGCGTTTAAGATATGACCTTGATTTCTCCTTGTCAATGCCTGAGCCTTCATGAAGCCCTCTGTGAAGCCAGTCTTAAAAGCATCCTGGTGAGATTCTGACAAGTTATTCTGTTTCAATAACTGTTCAAAACTCCCCGTGTCTTGTTTTTCCTTCATGAGGAGGCCCTGAGGACAGAGAATAAGGAAAAATCGGAAACAGATTAATCACACCTGCAAGAGCAGACCTGAAATGAACTAATATTTTGTCAGTGTCATGCAGCTCACTAACCTTCATAAAGGCAGGCGTATAATTCTCTGCTTCAACTGGAGCTTCAGGACCAGACTGCGAATGTCTGGTCTTGGACCTCATTGTCTTGAAACCTCTGTTTTGGATCCATACTATGCATAAAAAAACAAGACATACATACATTAAAATAAACCCAGAACTCAATCCATACAATAGCTATGATGTAACAGCATGTAACTGAGTAAAGGCCCTGTTCACACCAAGAACAATACATACAACTATATCAGCATCCACACCAACAGATGATCATGTTTATTATAAGAACAGACTGCAGGCTCTATAAGCTCAGGTGGATTCTTATTGGTTGTTCATGTTTTTATTGTTTATCAGCTGTAAAATATAGCTTTGAAAGTGATTCCAATGATATTGTTCCAGCTGTGGTGTGGACTTCCCTATTCTCAAAGTATTAGAACAATTCATAGAACATTATAGTTATTGTTCTTAGTGTGAACGGGCTTTAATTCTTTATATTTTTGTCATTAAAGATTACATTGCAGATGGTGCAGATCTACGCAGGCTGTCTGGAGGGGGCTGGAGGTTTGCCTGTGAAACACCGGAGAGCCAAAGAGTCCCGTGTGTTTGTGAGAGAACCCTGTGGTAAGATATACAATTTACATTACACAACAAAGTCAAGAATAAATCACTTTGCTGACAACAAAATGGGCCTTTAGTATCCAAATGACAAGACTTTTCTCACAGTTCTGAAACAATAAAGGATTCGGTCTTTCTAAACCCCTTCTTTCTGAGAGTCTACTCTGCTCTGATTGGTCAGATGGCCCAGTCTGTTGTGATTGGTCTACAGCACATGTCAAACGAAAAGCCTATTAGCATATCTGAATTTCAGCTCCGGATCTTCCTTAGTACTTGATGCACAGTGAGACGAACACAAAATATAACACACTACATGAAAGGTACTATCCGGAAAAGCATAATGGGGCAATTTAAGACTGGAAAGTGTTTGGAAATCAGAAAACTTGCTGGTGCACAAAATTTCAACATCCTAATAAATAAGTTATTTAGTTATCTACTTGTGACCTAGCTTGCACAAAGTATTCAAGTACAGTAGATTGAAAATAATACAAAAATTACAGTGTCATTTCCTGTAAAGCTGAAACAACTTATTTTTTAACAGATGTGGTCTACTGAAAAGAAGTGGCCGCATTCAAATTTTCTGTATGAGAATAAATCTAATTATTGAGCTAACAAAAATTCAGAGAGACAAATATACTTCAAAACATGATATCATCACTTTATGTTATGGTTAACCTTACCATTTTTGTTTTGGAAGAAGGAGGGGGCAGAAATGTGAGATGTTCTCCATGCTGTTGAGTTTTGAGCAGCGCTGGAGATGGATCTCTCCTCTGGATCTACAGAAGGCAGCAGGCGTTCCAGAACATCGCGTACATGACTGAACCTCAACTCGGACAGACCCAGATCCCTCAAGTTTACTTTCGGCTGTGAAAACAAGACAGTTAGAACCATGAAGCGCAGGAAACCAGTGTTATTTTAGTATCACTGAGATAACATAATATTACACTGAGATACTAATATTTTATTAAAATTTTCAATGTTGTTTTTATTTTTTATATTTTTCATTTTAGTGATAGATTAAAGGTATAGCGGAGGATTTTTTTACTTCCGGGTGGATACCCTATACTATTGGTCCTCCTAATTGTCAATCATTCTGGTGAATCAATCAAACTTTTCAAAAAGTGGAGAGGGCGGGACTTATCTAAAATTCGGAAAGATCCTCCGCTATACCTTTAAGTAGTTGTGCTTTTTTTTTTTAGCTTTTTTGTATGTCAGTATCGTTTTTTAATCATTTTTATTTCAGTTTTAGTTATTCTACTACAAGTTAAACTAAACAAAAATGACAACTTTGGCCTTGGTTGGCAGCTAGCTGAACTAAAATAAGTTTAAAGGGATAGTTCACCCAATAATGAAAATTCAGTCATCATTTACTCAGCCTCAAGTTGTTCCTAACATGAGTGAATTTCTTTCTTCTGCTGAAGTCAAAAGAAGATAATTTGAAGAATGTCGGTAACCAAAGAGTTTCTGTTCCCCATTGACTTCCATAGTATTTTTTTGTTTTTGTTTCATACTATGGAAGGTATTATCTTCTTTTGTGTTCAGCAGAAGAAAGAAATTTATACAGGTTCGGAACAACTTGAGGGTGAGTAAATGATGAGTGAATTTAAATTTTTGGGTGAACTATCCTTTTAATTATATTGTATTGTATTTCAGTTAACGTAAATTTTATTTAAAGCAACAAAATTAGTTTGAGTGAACTATAATAACCTTGGTGTAAACATGAACATGCACTGCTTTAAACACTGTGAGTGCGGTATCCGTGATTGTCATACCTCATTGAGGATTGGGTCATGTTCAGGTTTAAGGTCTCTCTGTAGACTCTGCACCGATGTGGTTACGGCTGAGTTGGCTGAACTCTTCAGGTACTGGACCACATTGATTAGATGGGTCAAAGGCACTGTTCCCTAAAAAAAATACCAAAAAAGTACCTTTTGGTCACATTGCATAACTTGGTTTGGAGAACATTGGTTAGCAAATAAATAATAAAATTGTATTAAGTCGCCAGTCTTTAAGTTAACATAGTCAGAGACAGATAAGCTCTCCATGTACGACTGATACTACAGTATGTTGATCTGTAGGTCAGTTATATCACTACTGACATACTATTGAAACACCCTTCACACTCAGTCTCACTATTAAACACACTTTCACAGCTGTTGTTGAACAACTAGAATGAATGTAATAATACATAACCATGTCATGAATAACACTATTATTGATTAAAATAATGAAATACATAATACATGTAATAGGCCTACAGAAAAGCTGTATAATTGTGTTTTCAATCAACAGTGAAGAAAAACTAAAGAAATTCGCTACATATGATTTTATTAATCAATCAATCGATGATGTAATCTGTTTGATGGTCCATCTAAATAATAGCGTCAGAATGTGCCAGAAATAGGCTGTCATTAACATAAACTTTCAATAGCAGATAATATTAGTGTTTAAATAACAATTTTCATCAGACTTAAATGAGTAAGACCAAAGTTTATTATGAAAACCCCCATTCACACTGGTTTCTCGTTCACGTACATTAATACTCTCGACAGTCACTCATTTAACGTATTTACAAAACGGGCTTTGACAACCACTTTTTAAAACAATGAAATATCTTCATACCTGCGACTGAAAGGTTGTGGGCAGAGAAAACATATTTTGCTTAAATTTTCGCTGAGGTATTCGTGTGCTCCTGTCAGATCCGCTTCTGTTATGTTCTTAGGTTATGACAACGGGCGTTGTTAATCTCACCGATGACTTCACCATAATCGTTACTATACGAAAAGATAGCGTTGTTAAATTCAGCGAATTAATCGGCGTTACGTGAGCTACACTTCTTCGGTGGTAGTCTAAACGAGCAATCGTTCTCTTTAGTGTCTCCTGCTTGACAATAACGGTAAGGCGCAAAATATGTTTTTACAAAAGGGTTTAGTCCATTACCTTAACACTTTTTAAATTAACAATCGCACACACATAATCACATAACAAGAAAATGGAATTACATAACGATAAAGAAAACATTAATTAAAAAAATTGGCCACTTAGCTTTGTTCCATTTCCTGTTCAGATCAAAATAAACATTTAAAATAAATCGAACACAAACCCAAGCAAGGATACTATTTTGGGAAATGATTTATTAGATGTCTGAATTCGATATCGTGCTTTTTATAATCACAGTAAAGAAGGCCAAATAATTTCTCTTTAGCGCCATCTAGTGTCCGCGTGTAGAATGTGGCCCTGCAGCGCAAGTCCCCGGATGTAGTGGCTAGGTCTTTTGCCTGTAAAAGCGTAGGATTATGATATTTGCTATTTATAGAATAAATCACCACTTTGGAAGAGACACATATTTTGATGATAATATACAATTACACTATAACCAAAATTACGTTTTGGAAAGGTCTGAAAACGTTCATTTAAGAGCTAAGCGATTGTTTAGCTTTCCTTCCGGGTTGTTTAAAGACCTCAAATTAAAACCACCTTGTCAAATATCATTTTGCAGTCAAATATAATTAAAAAGTAAAAATAATTAGATATTAAACATTACAATAATACTATACTCCTGCCACTATATATACATAAATATATTAGGTTAGTATATGTATATATATATATATATATATATATATATATATATATATATATATATATATATATATATATATATATATATATTAGCGTTATTTTTTTATTGAGATAATCTTGAGATTATATCGGCATTATATCTGTTGAGTGAAATATCCTAAATTAAATACAGCTGGCAATGTACTTAAAGCCTTTTGTCATCGCTCTCTGCAGCGCATTCAAGCACTTCCGCTGTCTGTGTCCCACGCGATAGTTGCATCAGGCAGGTTAAAGCGGCCGCTCTTTGTTTTCGTCGACGATTTATAAAATAACTACAAATCTAAGCAAGCATCTCCAAACGGCATTGATCGCCGACATCTTTCATCTGTTAAAGTTATCGCAGTTATATCGCATGTCCAATATACAGAACCTCCAGTCCTTCGGTAAGTTGCACGAGTTTACAAAAGGGCAACATCTTGAGCATTGTGTTTGGTGTCTTTGCATAATGCATCGATACGAAAACGTTATTTAAATATTCGATGCAAACCAGTAAGTTAAACGTTTTTGTTTTTCCTTAAATTAAAAAAGCGAATTCCTATGCTTGGGAAAGTTCGTAGGGAAAATAATGGGGCCTTTTTTTAATATATATATATATATATATATACTTTATATTTAACTGTTACATTTTATAATCTATAAAAATGTTTTTGTGAAACTGTTGTTAGCGCAATATCTGTAAGATTATTCTTTTTTTTTTTGAAAGGCCTCAAAAAATTGAGGTTCTTTATTAACGTTAGCATCTGTGGTTCGACGAAGAACCGGTAAAATCCACTATTCCACTGCACGAAAGGTTGTTTGTGGTCGAAGGTTCATTGGATTTTTAAAACGTTCTTCACACTAAGAAAAATATGATTTTTAAGAACGGTTTTTAATTTTTTTTTTTTTTTTTTTGGGAACCTAAAATGGTGGTTCTTCTATGACATCACCGCGAAAACCCCCTTTTGTAATCTTCAATCAGTTTCTTGTTTATTCATTGTTTCAAACGAGTGGCGAACCCTTAAAGGCGTAGTTGTCCAAAAAATACAAATTATCATTTACTCCACTTCAAATTGTTTTATACCTGTATAAATTTCTTTTTTGAACACAATATATCTTAAAGAATGTTGGTAACCAAACAGTTGCTTGCCCATTGACTTCCATGGTATTTCTTTTTCACGCTATGACTAACAAATATTTGGTTCCCAACATTCTTCAAAATAATCTTTTGTTCAGCAGAACCAAGAAACTCATACAGGTTTAGAACAATTTAAGGGTGTGTAAATGACAGAATTGTTTGTTGAACTGTCTTTTTAAAAGAGCTGTCTGTAAAATGTCTAGGTATGCAATGTTTTTTTTTTAATCAAACTGCTCTTTATGATCTCCAACTGGATTCATTCCCAGTGTGCAACTTGGAAAAACAAAAATCTCACAGCCCCAGGTTTTCTTGTTACAAAGACTGAAGTGTTTCATTGTTTCTGTAGATCCCTTTGCTGATGCAACTAAGGGTGACGACTTGCTCCCGGCTGGGACGGAGGATAAAATCCACATAAGGATTCAGCAACGGAACGGCCGCAAAACACTGACCACAGTTCAAGGCATCGCTGATGATTATGATAAAAAGAAGCTTGTAAAAGCCTTCAAGAAGGTACTTTCTGACTCCTAGTTATTTAGAAGCCTTTCTCCCAAAGTGTTTGGTGTTGAGTAATATTGTGCTGTTTTATTTAATAGAAATTTGCCTGCAATGGTACGGTGATCGAGCACCCGGAGTATGGAGAGGTGATTCAGTTACAGGGTGACCAGAGGAAGAATATCTGTCAGTTTCTGATGGAGGTGAAGTATAGTTCTGGAATAACAGGCTGTTTTTGTCTTAAACGTGTTTAAATGGGTTAGTCTGACTTTTGTGTTGGACTTCAAATCAGTTCAAGCAATTACTAATTTCCATTTTGCTATTTTACAGATCAACATCGTAAAGGAGGAGCAGTTGAAGGTTCACGGGTTTTAAAATGGTGGCCCCTCCAGGGCTTTCTAAAGGACTGCACCAGCATGTAGCAATCCTAGTATATTCATGGCAGGGTTTTTGTGACCATATGCTAACAACACTGACAGCAGGGTAAATCGGTTTGTTTTCATGCTCGAATCTTCATAATGACCTCAACCGGACCACTAATTCCAGGCTGGTCCGTATTAGATACTGAATATGTGTTGCTGATGCTTGTGAACGTTTTATGATAGATGCACTCAATTGCACAATCTTTTTATCAAGGACAATAAAGTTATGTGACTTTGAACATTTGTCTCTTCTCTTCCCTCGTAACGCTTGGTTGAATGCTACAGATTAAACATTTAAGTAGCAAAGTATTAAGACTTTTAGAGCTATCTGAATACATATTGCTAGTTTAAATCTAAAAATTAAAACAGTTCATGCACTCATTACACATGCATGAAGTTGAAAGAAGCCTTTAATCAGAATTGATGTGGATTTCTGTATTTCAATGGAAACTTAGTATTAAAGCAATGTGCTTTTTAGCATGTTTAACACGAACATGATGGAAATTCTCTTGTATGGAAAAAGCTTGCGTTCGTTAGTGGTTTATAGTATTAACAATGCTTTTGGTTGGTAAACCACTTTTGTTCAGTCTCTTGTTTGGCTCATTGTCAAGGCTGAAATCCTTTCAGCTGTGGCCTAAGCCTGCAGTGTCCTGGCTGTCCCGTCAGGCTCAAACATGAGCGTAATCCGCTTTAAGGGGCATGGAATAGTTTATGACGAAGGGACGCCAATCTCTCACTCCTAAGGCTGCATTGGCATTTCAAACACTTTTTACCAGAGCAAGAAGTTAACTGTCTGAATAGGAATTACTTGACTATTTTCAATGAATATGCCATTTCATGTTCTGCTTATATTCTGGGAAATCACACGGCCCTTTTATGAACACAAACTCAAAAAATACAATAAGTGTAAGGTTAATCCATAACTTGCACCCCTGGTTTCACAGACGTCCTGGACTAAAATGCATTACTAACTGAAAGTAACTTGCACTGACATATCTTAATTTCTAATGCACGTTCATAAAAGATACTTAAATGTCCTAATTGAACTAAGGCCTAATCCTGGCTTAATCTAAGCCCTGTCTGTGAAACCAGGCCATCAGTGATTTGAATCTTTTGAGCACTTTCACCAAAAAAGATGAATTCACTGACCAGTGTGTTATAAGTGAGTCAATGAATCATTAACCATAGCATTTTGCATCTATTTTGATAACTGCAGAGATGTTTTTTAATCAGCAAAAATAAGCCTAAATTATGAAGCTCCGCAGATGATGTGACCAAGAATACATATATTGTGGCCAAGAATAAGAATTTGTTCTCTCGTTATAGTAAACCATGGCCACAAGTTAAGAATCGATTCTCTTGTTTTAGTAAATCATGGATAATTCGTTCCCTTGTTTTGATTTAACTAAAACGAGGGAACGAATTATGTGATGAAGTAAAGTACTTTATTAATTCTGAATTTGTGACCATGATATATATATACATATGTGTACTAAATAAATAAACATCCACCAAAAATGTTTCAGTAATATCATTGCATACTTTTACATATTCATACCTCTTAAACCCCATATCTTGTTGTGAATGAGATGTACATCAAGTTTCATCATTGATAGTGATGAACTAGTTCATTCGGTTTGTTAATGAACGAGATGTCTCGATACCGTCAGTCTTTCAAGGAAGTCACTTCACGTTTTTTGTGAACTGGTTCGAAAGATTCATTGAAAAGATTAGACTCAAAGAACAATTTGTTCGCTATTTACTAAAACTTTACAATGTTGTCTCATTAGTTAACTTTAGTTAATGTATTAACCAATACATTTGTTACAGTATTTATTAAACTTTGTTAAAAATAAAAAATTCAACTATTCATTTTAAGATCATGCTAGGCCCATTAAAGGGATAGTTCACCCAAAAATGAAAATTCTGTCATCATTTATTCATCCTGAAGTTGTTCCAAACCTGTATGCATTTCTTTCTTCTGCTGAACACAAAAGAAGATATTTTGAAGAATGTCGGTAACCAAAGAGTTTCTGTTCCCCATTGACTTTTGACTTTTTTCTTTCTTTTTTTTTAATACTATTCAGCAGAAGAAAGAAATGTATACAGGTTCGGAACAACTTAAGGGTGAGTAAATGATTAGAGAATGAACATTTTTGGGTGAAGATATTGAAAAGAAGAAGATAACCCTTTTAAAAGACGATATTTTGAGGAATATGGACAAGGTGACGGGCCCTGTTGAGCAAATGATGACCAAATTTTCATTTTTGGGTGAACTATCCCTTGTAGTGGCAAACAATTTTACATCACTGAATAAGAGACAAACATGGATCAATTGTCTTTAACAATTATTTATTCCCTTGCAAGGAAAGTCAGCAGTCATACAGTCATTACAAAGTGCCTGCAGATTGTGACAACGAGTGGGGGGTATCCTTCATTCTTTATAGTTGTTCCTCCCCCAAGGTTGTTTTCCCGAGGCTACATCAAGATACAGCTTAGCCATAACTAACATATTTTTTTTTTATTTCTCTATCATACTTAATCATATTACACCCTTGAATGGAGACTCTCTGTCTCGGTCATACATTCAGTCACATTAACTTTTGTCCGGTCATATACAAGGACATACACATACATATATTAATAAGAATATGTATTCTAAGATTCTATGAATATAATTAATAATAGAACATTCAATTTCTTCCACACCCTTTAAATGCTGAAATTAACATGAACTAAGATTAATAAAAGCTTTAGAATTATTTGTTCATGTTAACTAATGTAGTTACCTGATGAATCCTTATTGTAAAGTGTTACCATAGTTTTCCCCCCTCGAGTCCATCTTGTAAAAAGCAAAGACACAGTTTGCCCACTAAGATGTGTAGAAGTGACTGAGTTTTGGTCTGAATCAGAAGGAAACAGACGGAGCACGTGCGGATGCCTGGGGCCGTCCACCGTCCTCTCCGCTCCACTCCATTACCTCCACCAGAGTTAATGATGGATGTCTCCCATTCATCAGCACACTCTTCCTGCTCTTAATGCTTTATTGTTTTCTTTTCCCTCACTCATTTGAACAATCAGTCCATTCATATCTGAACAATTGATCTCTTATCAATTTTCTAAGAGACATTTTACAGCTCACCGGGTTTTATGCGCTTATTGCGTGTTTAAATATGAAAAAGAAAGGAATGGCTATGCATGCATATGTATTAATTCTACATGCGAGCTTGATATTGGACAAAACTGTTAAATGCCTGTCTGGCAGACAGCAGACTCCATTATTTTTGTTTGTGTTTAGCCAGAGGCCAGCCAGCTGTTATTGTTTTTGTGTGGTATCGCATTCCCGAGCATTCACCCCTCTCACGTCTCTATAAGCAGTGATTCAGTTTCAGATGCTGTTTCTCTGCAGAATGATATTGGCCATAAATAATCGTAGTGACACTGACCCCGACCTCCAGCTTTATTGGAAGCGCCGCTGTCATTTCCCACCAACAGGCCGGAAAGTAGATGCATGCAACAGCTTCTCTGTCCGGCTTGCATATAATGAGACGGAAAATTCATCACGCCGCTTTCCGATGCAAAAAATTAATACCCTGAAAAATTCCAACTTAAATCAGTCCTATTTGCTGGTCTTGGCTGGCTTAAGCCAGTCTCATAGTCTGGTGTTTAGTTGATTTAGCTGATGTGCACGCTGGTCTCTCGTCGTTACTGGCTAAAGATTGTCCGAACCCCTGTGAAACCTGCTCAAGGAGTCGGAGAGCAAACCGGCAAACCAACTAACTGTAGACTGGTTAAAGATATCTTTTCAGCAGGTTAAATGCACCAGAAAGTGCTGGTATTAACTTTGAGATGTGAGATGAATTCTTACCATTCATTGATGCAGGTGAAGGTAAAATCTGTAATGAAAGTCAACAGGGGAAAATAATTACAACCAGCATCATGCCGACCATACAAAACAAATACCTAAAAAAAGACCTGAAACAATTCTGAAAGCAATTCATAAGCAGTGAATGAAAATGGTACTGCACAGTGATTAAACTGCAGATATTAGTAAAAAATGATGTAAAAATAAAGCAAAGATTATTTATTTATACAATACAATATTATTGTGCCAAACTGATATTTATGTGAAACATAAATATACATAAAACTATTAAAACTATTTTTTTGTTAATTGAAGTAAAGCTGGAATAAAATAAAATATAAATATTAGAGATTAAAAAAAACTAAAAAAAATGAGAAATGTTGTTTTTGCAACTAAATGAAATAAGTTTCAGCAGAAGAAAAGCTAAAACTGAAAAAATAAATAAATAATTAAACCTAAATAGTAATGTTTAAAAGTAACACAAAAATGACCAAAAATTTAACAAAAACGTTAAATGAAAGCAAACTAAAAATAAAAACAATAGTATATAAATAACACTAAAATAACACTGAGCTTGAGAACATATTTCATTTTTTTTATAGATAACATCTTTACCTTCATTGCATAGTTTATTCTTGCTTTAATGTATTCCATTTTGGTTTTATGGTGTTCACTTGTTCATCCAGCAACTATTACAAATTATGATGTTACTGGAATTTTTGTTTGGATGACAGAATTTACAAAAAGTATTAACCCTCTGGTGCGCTTCTGTAATTTTTGACTGAAAAAATTTCAGGGTTTTTTTTTTCTTCTTTTTTTTATTTGTAATGTTTTACTTCATTGGAATGGTACAAAACGAAAAAAAACAAAAAAAACATGGACATGATTTGAAAAGGTTAAAAGGTCCTAAAAAAATGCATTTAAAAAATATATATATATCAACCTCAAATTTGGAACACAACTTGTTTAGATTAATGGTTTTGATGTTCTATTTTGGAAAGTATATATTTCATATACAAATTAAAAAACTGATTTTTCATAACAATAAATGTAAAATTCTAACTAAAGTTCACTTTTTTAAACTTCAGCAATAATCTGCCAAGTGTATAAAAAATAGACCAAAATGAAGCCCTAGGCTACTCCAAAGCATCCAAGATTTATGACAGTTTAAGTTAGAAAATTCATTTTCAGGTCTATGCTCAAAAACTGAAAAAATGGATTATAACTACTGCATAAATATAATTCAGTACGATAAAATCCCCTAAAAATGCAAAATATTAAAATAAAAAGCAAACTAAAATATAGTAGGCCTAGGCTACATACATTTATTTGAAATAAAAAAAACTGTAATTTTTGACCGTCACGCGAGGAGCACCAAAAGTATTTGAAACATAAACCTACTAATGCAATTAAACTTTTGAGTCTCTATAGTTGCTGACAACAAACCCCATCTTCCCTATTACTCAATTTAGCCAATTCCCTTCTTACTGCTATCAGCGGACTCTTTTATTTCGATTCATCATTCTTTACTCCTTTGAGAGAGACAGAAAAGCTCAGAGGAGAGAAGTTCCATTGTTTATCCGCTGATCTCCATGTGCCTCTTTGTGAGAATGCTGTCTGTACAAATTAATCTATATGTCAGTACTTTTGAAACCACCAGATGGCGATATATAATTGATATCAGTGTACACCTACCTTGCCAATTTATCACTTTTGATAGATTAAATATCAAATATTAAAACTGTTTTCTGCACACATCTTTAAGCAGACACATCCTATACACAGATAAAATATTCCGTTGAAAGCAAAGCACTGTAGGCCTCTATAAAAGTGTAATGAATGCTGACATAACATATGGTGTCAGCCCCTTAGAGCCCAAACACCCCCACTCTTTTCCCTCTACACACTCAACCTCAAAACAGCAGCTCCTCAACATGATGGCATACATCCAGTTCTTCTGTTCTAGTCTTAGCCCAACCTTCATCAACAGAGCAGGTTGCCAAACACATCCCCGCTTTCCGTTCAGAGACACCTGACTTCTGAGATTGTACCTGGTTCAGTGACCACGACAGGGCGCATATCTGCATCCGTAATGTTTGGGGAAGGAGGTGTGGAGCTAATAGCACTAAAATATCCCAATTAAAAGAGGGAACAGGGGACTATGCGTTTTCGTTGGCTCGTACTCGCGGTGTCGGCAGCTGCCAGGGAAACGGAAGGTCTGGCGTCTCCACAATATGTTTTTCCGAGTGATCCGTTTTTAGAGATGAGAAGGGAGTCATTGAAAATGGCTGCATACCATATGCACGCAAAAAAAAGTTCACACTTACACTTTTTTTCATCATGCTCAGATATGTACCAGGTTAATTGGTGAGACGCAACCAACTTTATCGTAATTACATCTTTTGGATTTTTTATGCTGGTTCTTTGGGGGGGTTGTGGGTCGTGGTGGACACCTCGCGTGCTTTGTTCACTGAGATGAACTTCACAGAGTCAGCCAGAGAGTGTTAAACTGCTTTGACTGGAGATAGATAGAACTGGGGATGAAAGCAACGCTAGTAAACAATAGCTCTGTTCCAATGCCTAGTGAGTTAGCTATCTAGACAGTATTTTTAGGCCTGTTCTCCACATGAAGGCTGTTTGAAACAGTAGGCAGAATACTAATTATTACATCTAAGAGATTCTAGTCAGATTTAAGGCAGAATTGCATGTGTCCTTCATGGTTAATGCTGTCCCACAACACAGCAAAGAACATTTTTCTTATATTTTCAATATTTTCTTCATTTTTCTAAGTATTTTAATCATTTTCGGTAACACTATATGGTAACACTTTATTTTACAGTGTCCTTGTTACATATGTTACATGTACTTACCATAGTAATAACACTAAATTATGCATAATTACATGCAAGTAACCCTCAACTAAATCCTAATCCTACCCTAACCCTATAGTAAGTACATGTTGTTAATTAATATTACTCAGTACTTCAATTACACTGTAACAACGACACCTTAAAATAAAGTATAACCCACTATATTTTGCAGTGTCTTTGTTGCACACGTTACATTACATACTAAAGTAATTATAGGGGTGTAACAATATAGCATGTCATGATATATCGTAACACAAAAATGCAACAATATGCATCGTGGATAGTGACAATATGTATTGTGTATAGTTCACCCAAAATAAAAATTACTGCGTGAGAAAAAATTCTCGTTTTCAGAGTTTTAGTGTCAGTACTACATTAAACTGCTATATATAATGTTGAATATAATGTATAATAATGCAGTGGGGGAATATTTGTGGGTCCTGATAATGCCAGATGTCTTATGTTACCAGTAAAAAGTGGCCTACATTATTTAGTGAGATCAAGCATGTTTGTCTAAAATAATTCTGTATTTTCAGCTTCAGAATCATGAATATTTTTATTCTGGTGTCACCATTGTCCTGTGCATTGAGTTACCAGCACCAAGTCCAAGGCTAATCATTTACACCCACAATGTAATATCAAATTTAGCATTTTAATCAACTACATTTTTTGTTAACCTTTTATCATATGTCTTGGAGTATCGCAATAATAAGGCATCGCATCGTGAGTTCAGTATCGTGATATGTATCGAATTGTGACATGAGGGTATAGTTACACCCCAGTAATTACTAAAAAATTGTGCTTAATTACATGCAACTAACCTAAACCACACCCTAATCCTATAATCCTATAGTAAGTACATGTAGTATTACTCAGTACTTAAATGTATAACTACACTATAACAAGGACACCTTAAAATAAAGTGTACCCTCATTTTCTCATATTTTATTCATTACAACAAATCAAAAATGTCCATTTCAGTCAGTTTTTGTTTATGCTATGTATTTAATGTTCTTATATACGTTATGCGCCAGAGAAACAAGTGCGCAGCCATCTTTAGAATTCTGCGTTTGAACTTTCGTTTTTGGTGGTAGCTCTGTATATTTCTATGGCATCGCTGTCGAAGATTAGCCTAATTAGCTGGTGAAGTGGATTTACTTATTGTAGAGTTAGTGAAAGTTCATGAGCATTTGAAGTGGATGTCATAACAGATGTCAACAGACCGGGAAGATTTTAAAACAAGCAGTTCATTCATAAACCCGTAGGATCTTACCTTCATGCTGTTGAAATACAAACCGGAAGAGAGCGCGGGGCTGAAAAGGGGGCGGGGCTGAAAAGAGGCGGGGCTACATAAGATCTATAGAGGGCTGATGATGGATTTTTGTAGGTTTGCACACTCTCAGTGTAAGTCAAAATAAGGTACAAAAGTTGTCTCTGGGGCCGTACCCTTTCAAAAGGTACACCTTTGTGCCAAAAGAGTGCATAAGTACCTCAAAGGTACATATTGGTACCAAAAGTATACATATTAGTACCTACATGGTACATATTAAAACCTTTTTAAAGGGTACAGTCCCAATGACAGCATTTGTACCTTTTTTTCTGAGAGTGCATCATTTCTCGACAAAAACCCAATAAGACTTTCTATCTTTTTGATTGTCGCAGAAAATAAGCTCTTTGTCCAAAAAATCCATGATTCTTACATGTTTTGTTCCTCATGATCTTCACAAATCAACACAACTTTTATGTATTTTGAAGCCTAAATACAACAGTCAGATATTAAAAGGTAAATAGGCCATGAACAAACTAGGGCATACACCAGGATCACTAAGCTTCCAACAGCTTTCAATCTTTATTAAAACATTTCCCCTGAAAGTTTGAGTCAGAAATGTTTGCATGAGCTCAATTATAAACACTCTGCAAACTAAAACAAAGGAAATCATTATTTACTCACCTTCATGTCGTTCCAAATGTGTATGCCCTTCTGTTTTCTGCTGAACACAAAAGGAGATGCAGTTCTTCATGCAGATCTTTTCCACACAAAGGTCATAGTGGCTATGTCTGTCAAACACAAAAAAGGACAAAAAGGCACATAAAAAAATAGCACGTATAACTATATTCCAAGTCAGTATAAAACGATACAATAGTTTTGTGTGAGAAACACATTTAGGATCTGATTGTACGCAGCAAGAACCTCACTAGGGTTTGGAACAGAACTAATAGCTATTTGTCAAAAAAAAAAACAAGTGTATGTTAAACCAAATTTAACTAAGATCTGTGTATCAGTTTTTATGTTATGCAACGAGTATCTGTGAACTCATAAGCTTTCACAATCTGTGCATCTTCGACATGCTCCATACATGAGGAATGTGCATGTGTCTCTGTGTTTTTGGCCAGTTGCTGCGGTACGTGTCGGGCCGGTCTGTTGCAGTTTTGAGGCAGGAGAAGATGACGACCCCCTACAGAGAAGCCTAGCTGCTCGCTGCATTTCTGAGACATTTACAGTGATTTACAGCCTCCTGTCGCACACAGAAAGACAACTTGACAGATACACACACACACACAGTCAGACAGGCACGTAACATGCAGACAGACACACAGACAGACAGGACTGAAGACATCCACCTGCTCTGGAGAGAAGACAAACGTGCTTTTTGTTGGAATTCTTTCGGAATAGAACTTCAATATCAGCCATGTTAGAAAAGGATTTGTTGTTCTGTTTCATATAAGAAAACATTTTGTCCTTGTATAAAGATAACATTGCACTTTTAATCTAGCCATTTGTTTTTTAGCATTGAATAGTTACCTTAAAATGCTACACCAACACTTAAACTCTAAAAAATGATCTATATCCATCTCATTAAAATAGATTTGATCTAAAGATATTTGTTCATTGCTTGTGCAGCTTGCGTGATGTACTGTGTTAGTAGGGTGAACTTCTTAAACTGAGAAAACTCCTGAATTGTGGAAATAACATGGCATGTGAATTTTCATCAAGGGTTTCTAAAAAATATAATCCCTATTCATTATCGTCATATGCATTGAAAACAAAATCTTCAGTAAAGATTATAAAAATTTCTAACCCTCCCAAATCAAAAATTTCAAGTGACCGATAACATCTTAATTTTTCAATTGGCTCAAGTGAAAATCTGTAAATTTAATTTTAGAATTTACAGAATTTCACTTGGGCCAATTGAAAAATTTAAATGTTATCGGTCACTTGAAATTTTTGATTTGGGAGGGTTAGAATTTTTTTACAGTGTATAATAAATAATCAAATATAATATATAATACATTTCCAAGATTTAAATCAACCCAATCACTTGTAAGATGAACATTCCAACGTTTAATTTAAAATAAAAAGAAGTAGGCTACTTGTATCTTGTACTGGATGAATCCAAAAAGTTTGGGGTTATGAAAAGATTCTCCGGTTCAAAATGTTTACACAAAGCATTTTCCTCTGAAATGAGTAACACTTACACATAATGAGTAGAGGGGACGGGACAGCAAAATGGGCGTGGTTAAGGTGGAGTCATTATTGTTTGACAGGATTTTTATCTGCCAAAAAGATTTGTAAAGGATTTTCCATTGTTCAGAAAAGAAGCCAATTGGCTTCATAAAAGTACTGCATTTATATCGCTTCATTTTCATAATTATGGCTTTGATCTCCCTATTTTTATCTGGAAAGGGTGGCAAAAACGTAACCATCCATCCAAAAATGTAATCCATCACACTCGAAGAAAAGCCAGTAAAAAATATTGATTTTTCACAGGTGTTTTACCTGTTTTTTTGTGCGTGTTTTTAATTACACATTTTATTGTGTTGTGTTTTAGGGTTAAAGGAAATTTCTGTAAACTTTACAGATGAAAAGTTGTGCATAAAAAAATCACTGGTATCTTTCCCATTTTCAGATCTGAGCAAAACTCACTTGTGTTTTCATGCAAATTCACTGATGAAGACATTTCCTCCATAGAGGCAGAACACAGGCTACTGTAAATATCCTAATTGACTAAACAAACATTTGTCTCATCAAACAGCCTTAATGTAAATACATAATCCCACTTCCTCTAGATTCTAATGAGCCGCACTCATTTCAAATAGCAATTGTATTAAAACTTAAAATATCATTAAGCAAATGTAATGAATGCATTTTGTTTTGTTCGGCTTCTGAATGTATCATTTCACCATGAGCGTTTCAAAAACGTAATTAAAAATCATAATATTCAAGTGTTTTGTCAAATTAAAATTTAATTTCTCAAACTTCAAATGTCTCAATATATTGATGAATAAACATAAAATGTCTTATGTCTCTAAAATTCAAAGATTTTGATTTGTTTTGACATCTCAAAAGACAGGATATAATATACAAAATCCTTTTCCTTTGTCTTATTTTAATCTTCCATTCTCATTCCAACACTGTCAAACTTTTAAAAAGTGGACCAAAGTGCTTTTAAATAGCATGGAGCATGACTAATGAGAGAAACATGTTAAAATCATCGCAAAAAAAAGTCCTTGGAAGACAAATGAATTTTCAGCAGAATAATTAACTTAATTAACAAATTTGCATGCATATTCATCAAGCTATTGAAGTCTCTCCAGCCCGGCTTGATGAACGTTGCCGTAATAACCATCTCATTTACATTCTACCATCTACAGCTATTTAGAGATGAAAATGAAGAATAAAAGAAATGGCAGATTTCTGAATGCATGCGCACGCGGGATCGTCTGGTATATGGTTTTGCAGAACCGCAGCCCACGTTTGCGTTGAGATATCGCTGTAATGAGCTCCAGAGGAAGGCTGTGTGTGTGTGTGTGTGTGTGTGTGTGTGTGTCTCCTGCCCTCGGCCCCTTCCTCTCTCTCTCCTGGGCATTGTGTTGGCAGGCGTCCCTGACTCGCAGTTCTCTGGGGCTGGCAGACTGTGCTACCCGCTGTCTCTGCAGGGCAATCTTAACAGGCAGCAAGGTGTAACAGCACAGACTGCCACACAAGGCCCGAGGACACCATCACAACCCATCCCGTCCAAGCAGCCATCAGTACTTTAATTCTAGCTGCATATTTCTGCATTATCCAAGCATCTTATTTTTTCTTTCGCCACTTTTATTTACAGTATTGTAATAATGAATTTACATTGCATTTCGCAGACATTTTCTCCAAAGCGATTTACATTATATTCAAAGTACGCATTATCAGTTCACGCATTCTCTGGGAATCGAACCCATGACTTTCGCATAGTTAGCGCTGTGCTCTACTGTTTGAGCTACAGGAATGAATATTAAGGGTTGCACAGTTTCTGATTTCTCCTAGTCAGTTACTTGTGAAAACAATACCCGAGTTAATCGCATACTCATGGTTTATGTTACCATTTCTAATAAAATATTAAAATAATAGTTTGTGTCAACAAGTGTTTATTTATTGACAGCCCAATGTTTGCACATCTCTTACATGTATTGTAAAAACACAGGTTTCATTTTGTATTTAACAGGTTGTAAATTCACACACACATCCGACGAACAATAGGGTTAATTTAAGTTGATTGGAAAGTGTCAAAAAAGAGTTCCAATCAATCTGAATTCACCCTTATGTGAATACTTATATTAATAAAATTCATTTTAACAGTTAGCTAGGGTTTTTTATACAACATTAGCCTCCTTATATAACATTTCCCAGGTCTTCAACCGTAAAAACAATAACGGATCAGTACTCACATCACTTAGATCTTTACTCAACCAGTTCAAAATAGTTTATAATAGAATTAGACAAAATTCATGTAGTCTATTTGCTGGCATCGTCCTCCTGCCACATACTCTTTTTGATAAAGACCATAGACCAGGGTTCCTTAAATCCAGTCCTGGAGGGCCCTGAGCTCAAACCCTGATCAAACTCACACACCTGTGATTTTCTAGTGATACTGAAGATCTTGATTAGCTTGCTCAGGTGTGTTTGATTAAACTCTGCTGGGCAAGATTTGAGGAACCCTGCCAGACTGTAAAAAAAGATGGACGACGTGTCTCCACTTTCTTCCACTATAGAAAAATTAAGTCAAAATATCCCAGAAATAACAGCTGACATCTTGCACCGATTATGTCATTTGGAGGCCGAGTCTTACCGAGATGAGGTATCACTCTTCAGCAGACTCAATCGCTAGCACAGCTGTCAATCATGACGTTACGCCCCGTTTTTATAGCATCGAATAACTAACTAAAACCAAACTCATTGAGGAAAAAAAAAAACTAACACTTGAACATACATCAGAATGATAAGAACTACTGATCTTTGGGAAAAGATAATTGGCAGTTTAATTGGATTTCTAGGTTTCGTGTCCCATTCGATTACATGGAGAGGGTGGGGTTTATGACCTATTCTGCAGCCAGAATAAATGCTTTGACTTTACTTTTCAGGACACAGCACACTTGAGCTGTGTTCGAAATCACCCCCTATACACTCATTCACTATTCCCTACATTACTCCACCAATATATTTTAGAAAATGGATGGATGGATGATTCAGCTCATTTGGCGCACGACTCTCACAGTGCATTATGGGTATTCTCTAGCCGTTGAGCATACAATGGTTGTGCACTCATTATTGTGGTGCTTTGTTTGATTGAATGAGAGCACTCAATAATGTCCACTATGGTTTCGGACACCACTATAAATAGCTGTCCCCTCAAATAGTGCACTATTTAATAGGGGGTGATTTCGGACACAGCATTGGTCATCCGGTTTGCATTAAGAAAAACACGCACACTGACATGTGAAGTTACGGATATCGAGCTCAATGGCTTCGACAGGTTGAAGTAGTCGATTACTCGACTAGTCTATGCACGAGCTAATGAAGGCAAATAGGAAAAAATGAAGGGAAAATTGGGAACAGATTTTCAGCAACAGAAAATGTTGCAAGTCAGATTCAAAGTTAGTGTCAGAACACATACACTAACCACAAGGCCAAGGCTCCATTTGGAATACTTAATTAATAAAAGGAGAAAACAGTAACATTATATTCAAGCTATTTTTTTTTACAATTCATTCCCTAGGAATTAAACCCATGACCTTGGCATTGTTAGCACCATGCTTGATCTGCTTTTTGTCTGTGGAAACATAAAAAGAGTTAAAAATAGATGCACTGAAATATGTCTACACAAGTCATATTTAAGTTATATGTATTATTTTTTGCTTTTATTTTTTCGTGATTTTCAGAGCTGCATCTTGTTTGTGTATCCACAGAAGAAATAACAGCATATGGATACAATGCAACATGAGGGTGATACAATTATGACAGAATTTTCTTTTCTTTTTTGGAAACTATTCCTTTAAGTGTGCATGTGTTGAGCATCTTGACTTATGAATTTATGGCTGTTGACAGTTTTTATATAAAATTGCTGTAAAATGCTTCAAACAAATGTTATGATTGGAGAAAAATTAAGATGGGGAAGTTTTATTGGTTTATTTCATTATCTTTTTGTCATTTGAAATTTAAGAGAGTGTGTTTCTTTGCATATGGAACAATTAGGAAGTGACAGCAATTCACAGACATGTTTGAGAGGTTCATTAGAATCGTTCTGAAATAGAGAAATCACCCAAAGGCCTAACCTGATCACCAATCTTATGATGGTTTCAACTCAACGTAACATATGCTCAACATATTCTAGAGAGCTATGTTTCAAACAGCAGCATCTCCCAAAAGATTCATTCATCAGATTTATAGAGTAGCGGATTGAAAGCAGGGAGACGAGTCTGTATCGTGTTAATGCTGTCTGTGACATTTTTATTAAGTTTCACGGAAAGTGAGGAGATAGTTTGTAATTGTGAATAGTTTGCAGACTAGAGATTTTAAAATCCTCTATAGCTGGTTTGTGCAAAAACTCTCCATATACAACATTTTGAATGAACAGTTGCAAAGGGATTTTTGCTACAGACATCAGCTATTTGTTCAGCTTTTGTAAAAGATGAAAGGCTAAAACTTTGAATAGAGGTTTCTGCTTATGCTGTTTCTAAACATTGTTGTTTGAACAGTTTTGATGATAGATCTGTCTCGAGGGTGTCTCTCAAAGTTGATATTTATATCTGTGCTTTTGCATGTTTTGGGGGGATATTCAGACATAAGTTGTGCTTAAGGTGTTTTACCCTCATTATCATGTCTGTGACTTGTCAAAAAGGTTGACACCTGAAGGCAATGACGGAACGAACATTTCGGGCAAAATTGTCTCTCAGAACTTGACACCATGCTGATTCCTCCCTCCACTAGAGCCGCACAGCTCAGGAAGTGTTTGATGGTGATATAGATGGAGAAAGTTCTGAAGAAAGTCCCAGATTCACAGAGGGATTTGATTACCTCTATCCATTATCCACACAGTGAGTGATGGAGTCGCTAACCATCTGTCATCTGATTCATTTGCATCATCAACACCTGCCTGCCTGTTTATGGCTCGCCATCTTTTTTTATAATCCTCTCAGTATTTTTTTTTTACCACTTTGATGGAATCTGCAAATGTTTTGTTAAAATAGAAATGAAAGCACCCTTGCTTAAAGCCATGCTTCACTTCATTACGCTGAGGCGAAGCTGTTTTCATTTCACTGGCTCGAAATGGCACAATAAGGCAAAGAGAAATGTGCACTTGATTCATGATGCTTTGGCAGTGGAACTCACGGAAACGTGTTAAAATCACTCATGCTTAAAAAAACGTGATTCTATTGTAACGACGCTACATCATATTTTCAGTAAAAACTCTTGTTTAGCTGATCAAAGTGTCCTTTTGTATCAGTCATGCTGACTGAAGTACAGCTGTGAGCAACCAAAATGTTAAATATTTGTCATATAACATGAGAAAATGGAGCTAACAGAACTGACAAAAAATTCTGATATCTGTATCTGACATTCAAGCCTAAATTCAATCTGTTCATCAGATATAGCGATACTAAACCGCTCAATTCACATGGATTCCTTTTACGATCTCTTTATGAACTTTTTGGAGCGTAAAAGTGGACAAATACGTTATGATTTACTCAAAAAGCCTTTGACCATTCTAGAACTTTCATGAAATATTTACAAAATTCTATTGTATAAATGAAATCATGTGGGCTTTAATTTGATCAGAATAGAAGTGGGACTGCACAGTTGCCTTTGTTGAAAGAGAAAGGGAGAGATTTTCGCCTGAAATCTTCTTCACCATTAACTGCAGTGATAATTTATGGCACTGAATCTGGTGCCAAGAGACCATTTGGTCCTTGTGTCTGAGTCATTTTACAAAGACACACACAGTCACACATACAGTACACGCACAGACATGCATGCATTCTTTCTACAAAATCACTTATATGTTGTTATTTTTTACATTTAATAAAGAACATTTCAAGGATAAAGGATTTTTTTTATATCTCACAATGTTGTAAATGGGCAAAAATGCAGTTCAGTGCAAAAAAATCTGTATTAATCATCACATTTAATGCGATACAACAGTTGGTTTACGAACTAATAGTTTTAATAGCGTCTGTTTTCAGCCTTCAAGATCAACAGCTTCTTTGTTGTTGACACTGATCTAACATTGTCTTATCATTCTCTGTATAAAGTAACAAAATTTGGACAGATTCATAAGAGTTACACAAGTCTGTGAAATAAACATCAGCTGAAATGGAGGTGTTCAACCTGTAGGAACTTTAGGAACGACTAAAGCATACCGATCCATATAAAATGAGGTTCTTAATTGATTTTCATGCTAAAATGTGCGCTGAACATCCAGGCAAAGACATTTATCAGAAATAGTCATTAACTTTCCTTTAGTCTACATTTAACACAGAATACAAATGACTTTACTGTCCAACATTCGATTTTAATGGCTGCTAAATGTGCCTGTGATTAGCCAACATCTACTTCAGACAAACTTCATGTAATTTGTCCAAATGGGAATAGTTCATACATTTTTAATATTAGGTTTTGAAATTCACATTAATGACCTACTAGATTGATGAGCTCTAGGGCCTCTTGATGTCACGCTCTCTGCCAACTAGCTGAAAATCAGCTTTAAATGGAATTGATGGTCAGGTTGAACGTAAAAGAGAATCGTATAGGCTATACCTGAGAAGTCCCGGCACAAAGCGAGTGAGAAAAAGCCCAATCCAGACCTGCGAGTGTCTATTAGTTTAAGTTAAGCTTGTGGGTCAAATGTAAGGGCCGAATAATAACAGAGAGATCAAGTACCCCGGAAACCTCATACTGAAAACACATTTGCGCTCCGTGCCAGGATACGCACACTCCATTCCAAGTCTAGAAATAGGGGCGTTCATCTCAGCCAGGACGGGTGCCAAACTGACACCAATCTAATATGCAAATGAGTTGCTGGCTGATGATGTGGTTGCTTCTGTGGGGAGGATCACCTGCACCTCCTCTCACAGGACATGGTTTTCAAAGGGGTTTATCTCCTTAAACCCTCTAATTAAAATGAGAAATCCCTAAGCCACCAGAACTCATGCAAAAAAAGAAAGAAAGAAAGAAAGATTATTAGGAAAATTCTGTGTCCCACACCATCTGCGACCCAGGACTTGTGGAGTTTTTTTGGGAACGAGACGGAGAGAGCGAGCAGGAGTGGGACTAACGTATGACAACACCCTTTCTCCACTCGTTAGAGGGGCTTCACACAGATAAATCAACATCGCACCAGCTCTACATTGTTCATTCCTAATTACCATTATTATTAACAAGCAATTCATTCCAGAAACTGTCTCTGAGGCTCTCAGGTGTGAGTTACCGAGAGCTACCGAGTGAACCTTCATTAACAACTATAATCAAACAACCTCCCTCTGAAGCACGCCGGCAGAGATCTCGACATCTGTATTGCATGTTTAGCATGATCTCAGAAATGTGGGTCGCGTCCAAATTCCTGCACTTTAATGGTATGTATTCAATTATGTGGGTTTTATAAATACATTTACAGACATACCAAGAACATCTATACCTGGACAAATAGCCTATGTTATGCATTCCCATTCATCTTAACAGCATGCAGCCCTGGAAGTAGCCTACACAAATTGAAATCTACCATCTTTGCCTTCAATCATGACAAAGCTGATTGGGTGACGGCACCAAAAGAATATGCATGAGCTCTTTGTTAACTATTATAAGTCCAATGCATGTTTTAATATCGCTACAATAATTATTTAAAAGTTATTTATTTATATTATATTTGTATAAAAAAAATGATGTAGTCAGAATGAACAGATATTAAATGGCTGTCAAAAGAGGAAGATGTTTCTTGCAGCCAGATGGTGTGGTTAGAAAATTGACCACCAGGGGCTAAAGGGCCAAGTCCAATGACATAGACTGCATCCAAATAGGCCTATGCATTACTTTCCTTCATAGTAGGCGAAAACCGAATGTATTCATAAAACATGGCCACAAAGTAGCCTACTAATTCAAAGCATTTTTAAATACTTGTTTATTGCCTATGTTGTTCTTCATTAACCATGAAAACAATTTATTCGGGTTTCGTGTAAAGGCATAGGCTACAAGGCCTACATTTATTACATTTTTGTTCGAAAAAAAACGAGAGAAAAAAACCCCGTGTTTTTTAAAAAGTCAAAACAACAGCGGCATAAGACTCTGCTTACCTGTTCATTATACATATTTTTCGGACATCCAACTTTCTTTCGTTATCGGAGGAATATTTATGTCGCTAGTGACATTCCAACGCTATCTCACGACCAATTCGTACGAGTGAGTAAAATGTGACTGATTCGAATGAATTCGTTGCTTACTCGTTGCGCTGAATAGGGGAGCCGATGCACAACTCACGTAATTACAAAACAATGTTCCTCCGCCGCTCCGCGTGTAGTTAGGCTTCAACCGCTATGGCCAAAAGTTACACCATGTATCGATTTGAAAAGTAGGCCCACATTTACGAAAAGAAACCATTTGTTGGTCCTTATAGCACTTACATTTAAAAACAAATCCATTAAAAATATATGTTAAAATATAAAAAATATGGTAGGCCTATATAAAAATATGGTGCCCTAGTTCCCATGGCCTGGGATAGCAAAATGTCTAGAATTGCAGCATCAGGTAGGCCTATTTTTTGCCCAACATAAAACACCTTAACAAGAATTTAGACATCAGTTCATTTTGCATATACTATATAGCCTGGCAGGACACATTAATCGTGTGGGCCATTCAAACTAACTGACCGCATACAGCTTTACCATTCTGGACAGATTGTTTTTGGTCATCATATATGGTGATTCTTCTTCCAATGATAGCATTTGAACAGAAGTGTTGACATCAGAACACAGAATGAAGCATCACACGTGGACAAGGGCTATGATGAGTGATCGTGAACATGGTAATAGTAATTTACCTCCAACCATCCGCACACAAATACACGCCCACAAACTCTTATACTCCCACATACATCTGTACCATATGCCACACAATCAACACAAGGAATTTCTTTAAACTATTTAAATTATAGTGTGTGTGTGTGTGTGTGTGTGTGTGTGTGTGTGTGTGTGTGTGTGTGTGTTTGTATCTATGTATGTGTGTGTATGTGAGTGTGTGTGTCTGTGTGTCACCACACCCAGACTGTAGTAAGTCCCGTACAAAAACTCGTACTGTGACCTACCAGAGAAAGACTTGATCTGATCCGGGATGAAGTTCCTAGTGTTCAGCTGCAGACATCCGGCCACTAAGTTGGTGGGTTGCGAGAGCCCTTTACACAGGGTCTGAATGAAGGTCAAGAGGTCAGGCCTCTTCCCAGTGCTCAGGATCTCGGAAAACGCCCAGATGTAGTTCTTGGCCAGCCGCAGGGTTTATACAACATAGATACATAAATACATGCCTCTTAATTCAAAGTCGCCTTACTATAACTTTTTTTCATTATCATAATTGCATATTTTAATAGGCAATTGGTTGGGAAAAGTTGTTGATAGTGCAAATTATATAAAAAAATGTCATTTGTTAAACCTATATAGTGTTAAATACAGTAGGCTATCTGTTTCCATGCTTTGATGTTTCACAAATGGTTTTGTTTTATAATTTTAATATTGGAATTCCACTTTTTTCCACGTTTTTTTTTTTTTTACTTTAAATGGTATTTTAAACTTAATTCTTATGAAATCGGTTTCACAGATGTCATTTGGATAAATTACCGTGAATGTCCCACTTTGTTAAATGGAGAAAGAACTATCCAAAGTGTCAACTAATAACTGAAAAAAAAAATTGAAAGAAAAAGTTTTGATTAGGAATAAAACATATTTATTGAAGTCTAATAATAAAAGGACTGTTGGAATAAGACATAGGCCTACATGCGAGACACTGTCAGTGATCACACATTACATTTTGAACTAAAAATAAACCCCGATCTAAAAGAAAGCAAGCCTTGTGGTGAGAACTTTCCACCGGCCTTATAGAGGCACATCGAGAAGTGTTGCTGCTCATTTTTCAGCTGTTCGATCCTGACAGCTTTGTCTCTGGGGCAGCATATGTTCTGCCTCCCTGAAATATCGCCACTGTGGGCTTTTTCTGACACCTCGACATCCCCACAGCACATCAACAATCTCATCGCACACAATCGGGGAATGTGCAGGTTGAATTTTTGCACCTGTCAAAAGCATAATTGTTTTAAGATAACGTGATGGCTAATTAAATATTAACGCAGATTACTGTCTATTTCTCGTTGAAAGCGTGGAAAAGAATCAATTAGCCCACTACCAGAAAAAAGTCTTGTGAGATCTATCTAGGCCTACTAATAGGCTATAAAGCGAACTTAAATTGCATAGAAAGATTGATGACTGACTGTTATGCATTTGGCTCGGCATTTTATCCGAAAGCGGTTCACATTGCATTCACTTGCATTAGTCGGGAATCGAACTCACTACCCACTTTTGACTATGGGGTGAAATTATGACAATGCACATTCGCGGGGGAATCGCTGATTTCGGGATCCTGATCCGCAGTCTGTCGCTGTTTGGCCCGCGTCCAGCTCTCTGTTGAGAGATCCAACCCAGACAACCTTTACTCTCCTAAACCCAGTGCTGAATAACATCTCAAGAACATCTCATTTTACAGTTAACATTGACTAATGCTTCGCAAAGGCATAAACTAATGCACGAGAAGGATTGCGTGGTTTTGGCAGGTAGGCCTAATCATAAATTAAATTCCTTTGTCCTCTGCTTTTTACAGACATTTTATGACCTCCTAGGCCTATTTGTAGGCTACTTTAAATTTGTAGCACTCAAATAACACAATGGTCTACCTATATTATCTTTGTACATTTTTAAAGCGTTGTTTATTTTTGTTCTTTGTGGTTTATAATTGCTAAAACGAAATGCGGCATTGTATAATGTTGTCTTCGTTTTTTTCTTATATAGCCTAGTCCTTTTTTTCTTGCGACACAGCGAGGTTTAGATAGGCTATCTATTCGATTTTTAAAAATTTAGATATGCCTATGCATTTAATATTTTATTATTTGCATTTGATTTCAGATAGCCATACTATAGTCTATTTATTCAACAGTGTTTTCAACAGAGAACTATATTTAATTAAACTTTATTTTACTGTACAAAACAGCTTGACAGTGTACAAAGACCAGTTTCAGTTCATTCAGTCATTTTCACACGAATAATTCAAATAAAAAATCCCGTTTGGTGAGAAAAGTCCAAAATGCACGAATCCACCACGGTAGACGTCCATGACATTGCATGATGCGTGACAAATATATTAAGGCAGGTTTTCCTGTGACATGAGTTCACTAGAAAGCACACAGACATTTCCATTAGAGATTTTACATGCTTCAAATGCATTTGCTTACAGTGATTGTTCCGAGATTGTAGGCTACGCAATATCACCAATTTATCGACGACTCTGCATTACAGAAAAGACAGAATTGCCAAACAATCTGTTGCATAATTACATCGTGTATTGTGATTGATTTTCCTTTATCATCCTTCTGAAAATTATGCGTAGACAAATGCGATTTATTTGGAAATGATGCTCAAAAATCAATTGCCCACATTATAAAGTTAAATTACACAAATTGAAATCAGTGAAACAAACAAATTAATAACATACAATAATTATTTCGTTTTTCAGAATTACATCCATATATATTTTTAAATATATCGTCATCTTCAAAGTAAATTGATTCAATAATTGCCTCTTCCTGGTGATCTTAGCGTAGGCTATACATAATAATAATAGGCAATGGTTGATTCAATTTATTTATCGACATATTAACATGTTCCCTGTGTAAAACATCACGAAATTTTCTAAAGTAATAACGAAAGTTTTATTATAAATAAAATGCATGTTGTTAGTTTTTCATGTTACTTTTCATAAACGAATGAACACATGTATGCATTACAAAATGATGAGATATTTAGTCTTGTTAACACTATAATATTTTGAACTTCGTGTGAAAACTGTTTAGTCAAATTTATGTGTATAAATAAAGAGCCAAATCGAGAATTATATATTGCATAGCAGCACCCTTAGCAATTATTGCTCTCATATTTTACTGAATGTTCATCGCAAATATTTGAATGAACTTATAATTAAATGATGCCTTTCGGGGCAAGAGACCTTAGTAGGCTAACAGATTTTTAGATCTATTAATACTCATACAGGCCGTTAAATTAAAATGCACACAAACGTGACACTTGAATATCATCAGCGTAAATCACATTATTGTTAGAGGATTGTTTTCCCATCAGACCACACATTTTGTAGAACAGTTAAAAAACAACAATTCATTTAGGAACACTGTAAGCACATCTTTCATTTAATCAAAAATGATAAACAATAAAACATCCGATTGTCCCAAATCAGAGAAGGACTTTATAAATAATACATGTGCGATTGAAAGTCCAGCATTTTCGGTCCTTTTCACTTACATTGGACTTTCTGTCATTAATTATGAAAAGTGTTTAATTCGTCTTGCACGGGGTAAAACTGGCCGCGGAGATGAACGTCATAGGGGAAATGCAGATCTGACGCGCCTCTCGCGCTCTGGCTGATGGAGGAGCGCGGCGGGACCGCGCAATAGCGCGTGCCGTAGTGGCAGCTCTTGCCGTATTCGAACGGCTCTTCTTGCTTGAGGGAAAAGATCCCGTTAAAGTTAATAGGAGGGCTTATAGGACCGTCGAACTGAGGGCTTCCGCATTCCGGCGAGACGCTTTCGTAGAAAGTCTCATAGGAGCTGCAGTAGTTGAACGGCCTGAAGGGTTTGACAGGATCTACGGAGGCTCCAGAGGGTGTCACCACACCCGGACTGTGGTAGGTCCCGTACACAGACTCGTACTGTGACCTACCGGAGAAAGACGGCTCGCTGCTGATCTGATCCGGGATGAAGTTCCTGGCGTTCAGCTGCAGACATCCGGCCACTAAGTTGGTGGTGGGTTGCGAGAGCCCTTTGCACAAGGTCTGGACGAAGGTCAAGAGGTCAGGCCTCTTCCCAGTGCTCAGGATCTCGGAAAGCGCCCAGATGTAGTTCTTGGCCAGCCGCAGGGTTTCGATTTTCGACAGTTTCTGGGTTTTGGAGTAGCAGGGCACCACCTTGCGCAGGCTGTCCAGGGCGTTGTTCAGGCCGTGCATTCGGTTCCTCTCCCTAGTGTTGGCCTCCGCGCGCCTCAACTTGACCCGGTCCACCCTAGCTTTGGTCATTTTCTTTTTCCGAGGCCCTCTCCTCCGAGGCAGACCGTTCTCGTCCTGTCCGTCCTCCCTTTCGTCCTCGTCTTTCTCCGAATCCTCGTCCTCCATAGCGTGGGAGAGCGTCTCCTCCTTTTTAAACGGCTCTTGTTTATTGACCTTCATTTCACCCACGCAGTCCCGTGGAAAGTTTGCCCCGAATTGGGTGTCCATTATGACAGGATCCTCAAACGGAAGAGTCAGCATTGTGCTCTTACTGGGGATGATGAGAAGATAATAGATCTTCTGAGTCAATCAGCAGCGATTTAAAAACAACAGCCTAAACATTACCAGGTGCTCAATAAATACAATGGTGCACTAACATAATAAATAATTGACAGAATTCCATATGAGTGATCCTGATCCTCTAATCAAATCAATGTACATTGACATAAACACAGCTGCAACAAACAATGCAACAGGAATAAAATATATACACTTGTATTCATGTGTGAGATTCGTGCATTTACGGATACAAGTCATTAAAATCTGGTTAAAATGGAAGACCTAGTCGTACGGCACGGATGTCAATCCTTACCCTCGAACTGTCGTGCTTACCTGGAATATGATGGTGTTAGATGTCAGTTTTCATATTTCCTATTTTGAACTTTTTTTCCGCGTGGCGTTTTAGCAGGTGAACAGCTCGTGCGTTTTTCTCACCTCCCCACTGTTCTCCTTGTCTCGCGCTAAGAGAAATGACACTGATGCCAACTGCCAGAGCTGGTACCCATGCCATCTGCCGCTGACGTCACGTGGCACGGGTTGGTCACGTGACTGGCTCCCGGGGGACCTGTATTCCTCCCCTGATCATCTGGCGTGTGCCTCGAGCTGCGTACCACTGCAAAGCCACAAAGCAGCCTCAAACAAGGAGCGACCACCAGCATCCACCATTAGAATTTGATGCCATGGATAAATAGGAATGCTGCGATACGGTCAGGGAGTGAGATTTCTTAGTCTTTGCTGTTATAGATTTTCACGCAAACACACCTATAAGTGGTCTAAATCTAAATAGAGACAAAAATAGTTTGTGATTTATATCAGGTATATTCTGTAAACATGGAAAAGGAATGCTGGGGAATGACAGCAGGAACTGGATGATTGATGGCTCTTGTTTGCTTGGTCAGTCTCTTCAAGGGCGTTTGCTAAATTACTGATCCTACTGTCTGTCATCATCTTACAGGCCGTCCTGCAGTGACGTTCACTTGAATAAAGTGAAAACATCATGCTTTGACCAAGTAAATCAAATAATTAAGTCGAGATCAATTAAATTCACTGTCTGACAGTGAATAAATATAGCCAGTCAACAGGGATTCTGAGATTTTAAGAAGCTTTTTTCGTTCTTATTTCTTCTACATGTGAGCGTAAATCTTGTTTTTTTTTGTTTACACTCTCTCTCTTTCACACGCATACACACTCACACCATCCCTCCCACCTCCCTCACACACAAACACAGACATCCACATTCACACCACTCAGTATGCGAGTGAATTTAACGAAAACAGGTTTCACTCCATGAAGTTATACTGTGCATAAAGAAAATGTTGCTTATTTTAGGTAGCATTATTTCGTTATTATTATTCGGATTGTGACATTGTGATGCTTCCCTCAAATTATGCAGTGTACATGCACTACATGTAATATTTGTATTTAAATTAGTAAGTGCCATACAACAAATACAACCATAATTTATACATATGTTACATAATATTGCATTCACTATTGTGCATATGTCTCTTATGCATTCAATGCTCAAATACAGTAATATTTTGAAATATTATTACAATTTAAAATAAATTTTTTGAATATATTTTAAAATGTAATTTATTCCTGTGATCAAAGCTGAATTTTCAGCATCATTCCTCCAGTCTTCAGTGTCACATGATCCTTCAGAAGTCATTTTAAGATGAGGATTTGAATGTTGAGAACAGTTGTGCTGCTTAATATTTTTGTGGAAAATGAATTTTTTTCAGAATTCTTTGATGAATATAAAGTTCGAAAGAGCTGCATTTATTTGAAATGATAAATATTTTGTAACATTATAAATATATGCACACCATACATATAAATATACATTAAATATAAGTTTAATAATAATTTTCTATAGTTATTTTCGGTAATGAGAATGATTTTTTGCATCATATGATAACTGAAAGAAAAATATGCTTAACTGTCATGAAAATAATGCATAATCATTTCATAATGGATGAATAATAATTTCCATCCTTAAAAATATATTTTCTTATTTTTATGTTTTGATTCATCATGTGACCTAAACATGTTCTTGACAAGTTTATTGCCAGATTCAGCCATACACATTCACACACAGACTTTGGGTCTGGCCATCTCTGGCATCTGGCTGTTTCTTGCAGCATTTATTGTCCAGAGCTTTGGCTCCTCCCACATTAAGTCCTGACACTCATGCGTTCCATTATCAGTGAAAGCTCCTGCTGCTATTGAACCCGTGCCTGGCCTACTCGCGCTCTCCCTCGCTCATTCACATGCACACACACATTTATAATTCAAATCAGAAGCTCTTTAAAAGCCCCCCATGAGCATTTATCCCTCTCAGATGGACAACACAAAAAGCATAGCACCTCACGAATTCTGCTCCTGTGTAAGATTAATTGGCTCTTTAAACCCTTTAACCAGAATTTGACAGATTTCACTGGTCCTGTTAACAGCAAGCCACCTATCAGACACAATCCCTGATGCATTGTTAGTCATGAGGGATCTTGGTGAAATAGAGGCTGCTGTGTTTTTCGTTGGGACGGCCAGGTTGATCTGCACTTATCAGCATAACAAAAACATAATGAACACAGCATACAGATGCAGTTTGCTGACAGTGATGGCTCAGTCACGCATGATTGGCGGGTACCCTTGGATGTTGCTGTTTAGAAACACACACACACACACACTCACACAGTCCCTTCTGTCCCCCTCCAAAAATGCCTCAGCTGGTGACGAGCTTTCCGGTTCAACACACACACCAACATCTGATGAGTCAAACTTCCCCATTTCAGACTAATCACTTGACTGCACTAATTGCAAATGCAAATATGCAAATTCATATTAATTAATTACTCTGTTAATTAGTTCTCTGGTCTTTTTGGGCAATAAATCATTGTGCTGCAGAAAGAAAAGGGGACAGGCCCATCCCGCATAAAAAATTTAGCATGCACACTCTGAGAAGGACTGGGCGAAAGGACCTGTAACATTATAAAAGAGCAAAGAGCAAACAACAACAACACAAAGCAATGGCTGGGCCAGACACACACTCCCCTGACAGACCTGCTTTATACCCTGCAGACACAGTGGAGGACTGGAACATTCGGCTCACAAGAGCTGTCTGCCAGTGATTTCATTAACACATTATCAGCTTTTAAGGACAGTGTGATATCAGGAACAGGCAGCAAATGAAGGCATGGATGTTCACACGTCAAGTGGCATACACACACACACACACACACACACACACAGTATTAAGATCAGTAGCTCTGCTAAAGATGGTCTTTTGAGAGTTCTAAACGTCTGCTGATGGGCATACTCGAAGCTAATCTCCAGTACAAGGATTTGATATGAAAAGTATTACGACCATCAACAAAAAAAATATTTCTAATCTAAAATAATCCCTCTGTTTAAATTGAGTTTTTAAAGTAATTGAATAAGATAAAATAGTTTTCAAATAATCAAACAGAGTTGACACACAAAGATACCCGTGTGTATGACAGCCACAGTGTTTATGATTTGACAGGCATATGCATAATTCATAATAGATTTTAAAAATGAATAACATCAATTTTTTAGAGGAGAAGGACAGCTGCATGCAGAAGGAACTCTTGCTTAAAATTGCCTATTTTTGTGAATTATGCACAAATATTTCTATCAATTTCTAAAGAGCTAGATAGGCTACATGTTATAAAACTGCCTACACTAACTTACTTAAACAAATAATATCATATCGTAACATATAGCCTATTTCAAATGTTTAATAAATAAAATATAATATAGGCCTACATAAAAGTCCATATTCCAAACCGTGTTTTTGGCTTACCTTCCTTGTAGGCTGTTCATGATATTTTGAAGCTCTCGGGACGGAATTTGCGGGAAGTGAACACGTGTTTCCGTCATGTCCGTAAATAAAGAAAAGACGTTCCGGCTACTATAGCGCGTGTCAGATGCGGTGGAAGGTGTGCGGACATCGTATTTTGCAGGAGAAATCACCTGAAGCCATGTGTACACGCCTCAAACTGTGGCTGCATCCGAAATCACATACTTCCCTAGTAGGCGAAAAACAAAGAAGTTCTTCTTTGTGACAAAGAAGTAGGCCTATGTCCAAGTAGGCAAAAAGTACCCGGATACTTCTTCCGAGGAGATTCTGAAGTGTGCATACGATGGATATTTTACTATCCCATGAGGCCACGGGAGAGGATTTGTGAATGGCAGTGAAGCGACGTAACTGACGCTGGTAGGACACATGATAATGACAACTACACACATTCATAGGCCTAGGGGAGAGCGGGGCACAAAGTAACGCTTTTTGACTTTCTCAATTTGTGTAAATCCACTTATGGTTCAGAGTATTTATTTTTTCCCACATTAATTTCCCACATGTCTAGTACAATTATGTGTTTTTTTTTATTGATGCAGTATATACTTTTTTCTCGATATACCCCGAAAGAATGGAAGAAATGTGACAACATGCCCCATAGGTGGGGTACATTGTAACAAGACATATGACAGCTTAAAATGTTATCTGATCTAAAAAAAATATATACAAGATAAACTAAAATATTTTCTAAATAAAATACAATCAAAAAACTTTTTCATATAAAATAATGGCAATTTTTAATAATTAAATATAAACTCATTTTTGAGTTTTGACTACGAACACATGAAAACACAGCTATACAACATAGTTCAAAACAAATAAATAATTAGTAATTTCTGAACATTGACTCTCAGTCTTTATTCACCTTTTTCTCATGTTTTCTCAATAAAATTAATAAAACTATAGAATATAATAGCATATTTCTAATAGGGGCACATTGTAACGCAGTGTTACAACAAGCCCCCGCCTGCACAACTGGGATTTAAACCCTGCTAGTATCTTCTGCTAGTTAGCGAAGCATTAAAGAACTATCTCAACTGTTAAATAACATATTGGAGATTAAAATAATATCAGATTTGTCGAATTTTAAATAAACACAAAAAATAGAGATGAAAAATTAACTTCAGTAAGAAATTTACTTTCGCTATGGTTTAATAAATGTCTATGGATATCTTCCAAATTTTTTTTTATTTTGGCGCAATTTTTTCTCTATATAGTGTTGATATGGCAACTAGTAAATACACCAAGTTTCATCATCCTAGCATGTGTGGAAGTATTTAAAACAAGTGTGTTACAACTAGCCCCGTGCTCCCCTACTATATACGTAGCATACTTTTTTTAAGTGTTCGTGAAGTAATTACTTATTCAAAATAAGTAGCCTACCTATGCGATTTCAGCAGATTCTTCAGCGCAGAACAGCGGAGCCGAAGCACATCTAACGTTATTACCAAAAAATATTCCTCCGCGTAAGCAACTTGCAGTTTTATGTTTCCTTTGAAAATTACACAGTGCAGCTTAAAAAGATTTATCTCAAGATCTTGTACAGAATTTCTTTATCATCAAATATCCATTCTCCAAACCTCTGTAGGTTCACGGGTCTAATCTAATCTACTATCATTTATATTTATTGAAATAAATTCATATCAAAAATTTTCACAGAAGAACTTCACCGGGGCATCAATAGTTCTAAAGTTCTCTTTTCTCATTAGAATTGCTGTAACATGCAACGGCATACAAGCCAAAACAAAATATGCCTTTGATGTAAAATATGAACTTGTGCCATGCTTGAAAACAAAGACTTGATGATCTGCTCAGTGCCGCTGATCCACACTGTTAAGTGATTTTAATTTCACTCTTGTACCAAGCCAATGCTATAGTCCAGGGACTAGTGGGAGGGGATGGGGGAAGTGTGTGTGTGTCAGTGGTGAGGATGCATCGTGCCAGAAATGTTGATGTGACTGTGATTTATGTCGGAATCGTGCCAAGTGTGTCCATCAGGGTGAACCCTCTCCGAGCCTCACCCTGTCCACATCTCTGACTCAGTCTCAACACGATTGCTTAAATCGGATCTGGTAAGAAGGTAGATGTGGTATAAAGTGATTTGGCACGGGTGAAGTCTTTGGCATGGGTTAAATGGGTCGTACCCTCTCTTTTGGTCCTGTGGAGGCACACATTGGACCGCCGTTGTCCTTTACAGTCTCCTGCAGTCCCTTGCTGTTGTTGCCCAGTCCAGATTAGGTTCTTCTGGCACATCTCACGCTGGGCTTCTTCCCAAAACCGCCTGGCATCTTCTTGCGAAGCAACCCTGAATGTTGCGATGTAAGGGCCATATTTGGCTCCTCATGAGACCAGAATGTGTTTTTGTCCACATTTAAATGAAAGAAAAGATCAACTTTTGTGATCCGGTTGATGTAGAAAATAAAAATAGAATCTGGAAAGAGTGCGTGTTTTTATAAATGTCCATTTTTACTTAGAAATGAGCACCAAATATTTGCTCGGTGACAAACTGGACACAGCCTAGATGTTTACTGGACTTTCTGCATGCACTCTATAGTTATTGTTACTTGAACGTTGCTGGAATGTTATGGAAATGTTATGCATTAGCATGGCCCCAGCTGCTTTTTTGCATGTCATTTCATCATTTGCCATCAGTGGTCTCTTCAGGCTCGTCTGATCATCTGCCCCGATGCAATGAGAAGCACTATAACAAATATTGGTTTGAAAATCTGCCTGTTTTGTCTTCACTCTTACCCAGAGAGAAAGCATCTCAGAACTTCATCTTTCATCTGCTTCCTGAATTCGTACATGCTTTCATTAGTTTTTGAGTCTTTAGCAGCTAATAAGACTAACTGTATTAGAGATGTTAATGATCCATGGCATCAAGAGAAAGATGACAGAAACGGCTAAAAACGTTTCTTTTAGAACAGAGATTTCTTTTTTTACTCCGCAAATCAGAAACAGACTGCGCGCTCATTAAAACACGCATTGGTCTCTGCAAAAGACACACCAACACTTAGAAGTGTGATTCCACACAAACACACACAATTTGATTCAGATTTGTCCCATTTAGCGCAACCCGTATATTGTTCCTCTAGTGCTAAAACCCATCTGGCTCTGGTTGTTTTTATTATGATGTACCCAATTTAACCCCAGTTGGTACCAGTGCAAGAATCCTCATGCTGGAGCCATTTTGGACCGCGTACTGGACGGTTCACCCTCAGGAACGGACCTAAATGTCCTTGGTTTCAGCAGGCAGCTGTCCCCACTTAGACCCTAATTTAATCTCCACTCTCCGACCCTCTGAGGCTCCTGTGAATGTTCTGGAAAACAGACCCTGGCAACACGGACTCTCTCGCTCATTCAAACACACTCGCTCTCTGAAGGGATCCAGTGCTGATGTTTATTAGGAAGATATCTGGTATTTATGATATCACACACACACCTCTCTCTAATGTTATGATATGTATATCTTTCGTTTGTAATATCTACATTTTCCATAAACACTCATAAAACGACCCGGCCAGTGTTACGTAACAACGCCATTGTCATAGCTCTGCGTCTGTCGTTGCCTCCTCTGAAATGTTGTCCTGCTCTTGTTTTTAGGCTTTCTGAAGGCCCCATCTGGTCAGCCTGGTGGGGTTTGGATTAGTCATGGTCTGGACCCTGTGACCAACCGACAGCCTCTCGAGGGTCTGCGTAACCCACCCACAGACAGCCTGTAACAAACTCCGTCCAAAACCAGCCCAAGCACACAATGTCACATTCAGCCACCATCACCACCACCACCAATCACCATTCTGCAGAGATCAACACGTGACGGATGGAGTTCACACATAAAAGTTATTGTTAAGAATATGAAATTTTCATCCAACAATGTTGAATATTCCCTCTGAAGATTCAATACTCTACAAAAAAATGCATTCTGTAGGGTATTTCAATTAAGTCACTATCCGAAAGCTACTGTCGTTTTACATAACATCCCATCTTTAGACACCTTTTTAAAAGCAGCATAAATGTATCCTTCACTGACTATGATATCCCACAATCCTGTGTGCGGTCAAAAACAATTGATTATTAATCATGATATACATATTATTGATTATTAATAATATGTGTTTGGTTATTTCTAAAGCCCACTTGAATTTGTATTAAATCATTAGAAATTACATTGTCTTTTTGAAAGCATGTGTGAAACTTTCCTTGCTAAAACACTGTACAGTCTCTTTGAATATATATAAAATATTCTTTGTTCTAAAGCTTTCTTCTAACAATAACACTCCACATTCATGTCTTGATGTGGAAGCCAGAGTAATTGTAACAGATGTTGAATGATTAAATTAGCAGTTGCAGGCTGCTCAAATATTCATGTTGCGTTGCGAACGTGTACCATCACGAAGAAAACCCATCGAATACTACTTGATTATTCTAGGCTTTTGTTTTCTTCGCATACGGCACAAATCTCTTAAAGATATATTCTAGGTGAATATGTCTTGTTTTCTGCGAGGGCACTTGTGTGGGAGAAGGAGATGCGCCAATACAGCCATTTAAACCTCAGCATTTTATTCAGCTCTGAGATTCATGAAAGTTTAAGACACAGACTCTAAGTGATGTCATGGGAAGCCTCACACTATGAAGCGAAAGAGGGGAACTGCTCTTGTGCCCTGGAGCGGGACACTTCACACTCGCCTGCTCCAGATGTGCTCAGCGCCTGCTCCTGTCAGGATGTGTCAAATCCCACTCAGAATGTGCAAAGTCTGCATGGAAAGTCACTCAAGGACTTGAAATTCCTAAACATAAAGTAAGACAAATAAAAATAAGAGTATGAGACTTGATGTTTTTATGAGCAATATTAAGAACTTGTTTAACAGATCAGATACAGTGAACCCAGAAACTATTTAGACACCTAAGGCACATGCTAAAATTAAGGAATGTTATTGCATCAGATATAAAATATAAATACACACACACACTTTGTGTTTTCATGTTTTATAGGGACTTTCCATAGACATAATGATTTTTATACTGTACAAACTGTATATTCTATCCTTACACTAACTACCCCTAAACCAGGGTTTCTCAAACTCGGTCCTAGAGGACCACTGTCCTGCACAGTTTAGCTTCAACACTGATCAAACACACCTGAGCAAGCTAATCAATGTCTTCAGGATCACTAGAAACTCACAAACTGTGAAACTCACAAACTAAACTGTGCAGGACAGTGACCCTCCAGGACCGAGTTTGAGAAACCCTGCCCTAGACCCATCACAGAGAAAGAAAGAAAGAAAAAAAAAAAAAAAAAAAAAAAAATCAATATTATTTATAAGCTGTTTTCCTCATGGGGACCAAAAATGTCCCCACAAGGAAAAGGATTTCAAATACTGCCATCTTTGTGGGGACATTTTGTCCCCATAATGTAGGATTTAACAGGACACACACACACACACACACCAAAATAAAGACAGAAAGTCTTGTGACATTGTATGTGACACTTTAACCAACGTTATTGGACCACGTTCATATTTAATGTGATGAACTACACATGGTTACTCTGCTAGGACACCCGTGCAAACTTGAAGAGAACAGACTTCATACATCTGCTAAAAAGCACCAAAAAAGTCACTGAGCCTGTGTGGAGTGTTTGTTAGTAGATTTCTTCTTTTTTTTTTTTTTTTTACAAAATATGTTCTGATAACATTAAATAGGTGAAACAGTAAACAATACTTGTTTATGTGAAACTTTTAGACGTTATAATTTATATTATAACGTCTAAAAGTGATTGGGTTTCTTTGACAAAACATTCAAATAAACAGTGTTCTGCCACATCATAATGCAGCCCAATCTGTGCCAGTCACCTACCTAGTTGTTTATGAATAGTTTACTGGTCCATAGTGTGCACAGAATATTAATTCACACAGAGAAATGATCTAGTTTCCACCTTTTATCCTGGGGAAAAAAACTGCCGCACATTTTTATAGCTTAATTATGAGTGGTGGCATTCATTATTGAGAATGGAGGAATGGTTTTCCTATTTCTGACCTTTAGTGACATCTAGTGATTCATATACAGAACTGCAGTCAAGTCAAGTTGATATAACATTATATAGCCAACATTTAATAAAAGGGAAGTCTAAAGGGGACAGTTAAATAATAGGCTACACAACGCTAATAAATACATAGAAATACAATATACAATAACAATAATAATACATATCATAGGCTATAGTGAAATTCGCGCATTTTAAGTGTCTACATTTAAAAGTCTAAATTTGTACGCACACAACATAGACTACGAAGAACAATAAACAGAACGCACAATATATAGCCTAAATTTGCACTTTAAATTCTAGCCTAACCTTTAAAATTCATAAATAATCTCTCTTATAGCCTATGTGGATTGTTTGGTATGCAAACTCCTCCTCACACATTTACAGGTAAGAGGTTTCCTGTATTTATCAGTTCTGTGAAATTGCACAAACTTCCTATTAACGAACAGGTTAGGCAACAAATATCATGTTTCTGCATGCAGCAGCGCTCAAAAGCTGAAGCTCGATTCCTCTTTCAGTCTTCCATTTGTGAATATTCATCTGGATTAAAGCAGAGCTCGACGACCGCGCGTTCACACGTCGGCTTTGTGCTTCAGGTTGTTTTCCTTGCACTTTATTTGCATGCGCGTTCTGCTTTTTCCTCTTGATGTGGACCAAATAAGAACCGTGTTTCTGTTTTTAGCTCGGGTTGATATAGTGATAAGACACATTAAAGCAGGCGTGCTGTGGCAGCTGCTCAGTTTGGGTCTCCTCCGTTGAAGCGCAGGTGAGTGTGTGTGTGTGTGTGTGTGTGTGTACGTCTTTATATTTTGCTAACTTAATAGTCTTTGCTGATCATGATTGTTTAAAAATCGATATAAGTTCCAACATTTTCACACGTTTCGTGGTTTGTGCCTTATTTATTAGAATTTGTCTTACATTTTTGTTATGAACAATATGGATTGCGCTGTTTTCATTATACGTTATGTAAAAAGCAAGGTTGGTAGCAGTGGCGGATTTAGCAAATTGGGGGCCCAAGGCGAAGGTATATATGGGGCCCCCCATTCGATCTTTAAAATAGAACGAAAAAAATATTGTACCGACTGAATGGTAGGTAAAGCTAATCTACGGGGAAGTAAAGGTTGGAGAGGTGAAAAAAAACCTTCCCCTTTAAACCCTGCATACACTTATTTATACCAAAATGAAGATGGAAAGCAGAGAACACACAGACAGTAGCACTACACAAACTAATAGTTACGATGGAACCCAACAGAGAATAAGGTTTCAGATATCACCTGAAAAATCTTGCATCACAATAAGTTTTGTGATTGTCAAAACATTTTAGTAACTAAACAGAAACATGTTACAATGTTCACATGGTACAATTTCTGCTAAGCTAAATTTTTTTATTATTATTGCTTGACACAAATTTCACGATTTCAATTCAATTCTTGTGATTTGATTCAATATTGACTCATTTGGATAAATATTAGGTACACAAGATAGGCGTTAATTTCTCTCAAGAAAAAAAAACTCACATAATGCTGTAAACATACAGAGAGCCCTATCAGCTGGTAGTATTATTATTTAAGGTTAAAAATATCTCAAATTAAACATATCATTAAAGTTTTTATTGTAATAAAAATGCATTATAAGTAAAAATATATTAAATATGTATAGTACACATATTTAGCAAAATACTCTATATAGCTCTTTTTTTCTAGCCAACAAACCTGCTATAGCCTATATTATGGTCATTAATTGGCTTTCCTGAGGTAAATGTTATGTGACAATTGTTCTCCAGCTGTTTTATTGACCCCTTTCCGCTGTTGAAAAACACTGATTGATCAATATTATGTATAAGGAATTTCGCTAAGTTGAACTGTATCTTTCAACATTGTTCATTCGTTTTTATTTACTATTAGCTAGTTGAGATGATCGGGTCACGTCACATTTACAAGCGCCAAAACAGTATTTATAGTAACTTAAGTGAGTGAGAGGGGGTAAGAGGGACGAACTGGGGAGAAGTGCACTGCATTTGGATCTAAGCAAATCCACGTATATCCATGTGAGTGTGTTAACGTTATCCTCACCTAGAGCCACTTCACAGCTAGCAGCATGTTCATCGCTTTGGACATTGTTCTTCCTGTCTGTATCCCCAACAGTAGCCGTAAAAAAGTTTGTAATCTTTAGGCAGCGTTGCCAAATACTTATCAGTGTCTTTTCGCTTTTTTTTTTATTTGAGCCGCTTGGGAAACTTTTCATTTTCACGTTTAGACCTATGGTTTAGACTCATCTTGCTTCGTCTCTGTTTTTGTACTTCCCAGTCCTCCTGTCACACTGCGTGTTTATCTTTCGCGCCGCGCACAATTACGGGCTAGTCCATTTCATTGTGAAAGTAGGGGGTGTATGTGTAGGTACAGATGACCATTAACTGGAAATTTTAACAACTACTTCAACGTTTCAACGTATTTCTTAAGAATATTAATAAAATGTACCATGCTTTTGAAGCGTTCATGATGATAAGGGGCTTTTTCTTTTCTTTTTTTCTTTTCTTTTTTTGAGGTTGGTTGGGGGCCCCCCTACTACGACCGCTGGTAGGGGGCCCCAAGCAGCCGCCTACCTATGCCTCTATGTTAAGACCGCCACTGGTTGGTAGACATGTTTTGTGTGGGAAGAATTTGTTCAACGGTTTGTTTGACAGCATATTTATGACTATAATTATTGGGGTGCCCAGTCCTGTTCCTCGAGATCAACCTTCCATTAAATTTCATCTCCAGCCTATCAAACACACCTGAACCAGCTAAATGCGATCTTCAGGAACAGTATTGGGCATTATATCAATGTATTGAAAGGGAAAGTATTACATTTAAATATAATATACATATTAATATTAATATATACCTAAATAACCTGTCTATCAAGCTTTTTTTTAACCATCATTATACAAAGTTTGGGTAAAACAATTAAGTGTTTATTATGTCACCATTTAATATTAAATAAGACTCTTGTATTATTTAGATTTTACCCCTGGTTTTACATACAAGGCTTAAGCCTATCCTGGACTAAAATGTATGATTGAGCTGTTTTAACTGAAATAACTTTCACTGACATATCTTAAAATATATCAGTGCCATTGTTTTGTCTCAAGAATCAATATGCACACCAGTAATATTTAGTTTCTAAGGCATGTTTAGAAAAGCTACTTAAATGTCCTAATTGAACTAAGGCCTAATCCTGGATTAATTTAAACCCTGTCTGTGAAACCCGGCCTTAGTGTTTTAGTGCACATTTTGCAATGTTAATCCCGGCACGTAAGGCCCTACAACAAGGAAGCTTTAAATGACAGATACTGAATAACTGATCATTTATTCACCTCAAACAAAACTGAATCATAGTCACAAGTCTTCAAATATATGTGATGGTTTCAGGGATTCTCATTAGCTACATAAACCTGCAACCTTGTTAGATCAAATTACATCAAACTTGATATGTTTTGATTGCGCAATGGCCTTGTGGATTAGGAATGGTTTGCAGTGCACAGAAACGAACAGGTGTTTAGGAAAGTCCTATATATATAGGTAATTTAAATAATGTAGCATAATTGAATAATATGAATATAAATATGAAACCAAACACCTTTTTTCCCCTGACTCTCATCTTGGGAGTTAAATGTATTTGTTTCTTTTAGTGTTTGCCCATGAAGATGAGGTGTCTGCTCACTACCATGGCTGTTTTTTGAATGGAGTGGACCTCATGACCGCAGCGATGTCTACCAGTAAATCTGCAGCCAGAAGAGCTATTCTACAGACCTCGCGGGTTAGATGGAAGACGGATCAATGCGAGATCGTTCCGATTATCAATTCTGACACAAGTAAGTGCCAGAGATGTTTGCTTGTTAGATGTTAGTTTTTGTCAGTGTTGTTAAAATCGCATTTCCATGGATCACTCATGCATCTTCACAGAAAATGCAAAGCAGTGCAGTGAACACCCATGTAACCCTGGAGCTCTGTGATTCAGTGGATCATCCAGAACTCAGAGATACTTTTCTTTTTTTTTCTGTTTCTGGTGCAAGGTGAATGTTTCTCCTCTTTGTTTTGAACAGGGAAGTGTGATGAAGACAGTGTAGAGCGCTGGCTCACAACAATCTCAGAGTAAGAATCTCACAAGTGTTTATTTCTCCTTCATTGTGGCTTTATTTTGGGATAAATCCTCTCTCAAAGGGTTTCAGCTGTGCCATTGTGCGATCTGTTGATGTCATTTGAATTTCTTCCCACATTATATTCTTTAAAGCGTTTCCTCCTAGTGATGTGGTTACTAATACAGCTCGACTTCCTTGTTTAAGGGACGCTACGAGACCAGAGGTTGTCCTGGAGACGGAAGGTATGATTTTTGATACTCATTTGCAAGTATTGATAGTGTACGGGAGTTCCTTGTTTTTTTATTTATTTTTGACCTACCCTTTTGGTCTTTTTTCCCACGCACCTATCACCTGCAGGTGTGCGATGGTGATTGCCAATTGATTATTAATATTATAAAAATGTCATATCACTGAGTGATAATTCAAATAATAATTAATGTGTTGATTATGTTGAGAAAAGAATTGAGTAAATCCAGTTGGGTCTCACAAAAGTAACTGATTAAGTAGTGATCTGTAGTCTGATAGTTGCTGTCTATTCCAATTTAGTAGACTGTTTGATAAATGTGTCAAATGCTCAAAGTATAGAATGATCTTGTGAAAGCCCGTTTAACCCTGGAGCTCTAAATGTTCTGTTATGCTGGATATATCATTAATATACTGATATGATTCACAATGATTCAATTAGTCATTTATCTGTGATGGCTGACAGTGTGCTGGATTATACCATTATAATAGGTTTAGCAGGTGACTTATTTTTTCATTTTTGTAAGCTCTGTAAATACTTTATCGTAAAACACATTGCTTTGCTTTCAGTGAAGGCTATAAGGAGAAATGCAAGTGGAGAAGATGATCTGGCACTGGGAGTTGAAGGTAAGCATTCCCTGTTTTGTGTTGCTCGGATCGGTTAAACTAAATACGCGGCTGAAATGAGACATATACGCGATATGAATGAGTGACACTGTCTGGCGTCAAGGTTTGAGTTATTCTTCATAAAAATGTGGAGCATACAATGGCAGATGTGCGTCTGTTTCTTTGAATACATTGAACTATTCAGAAGGCCTGTGCTAACCCTGGATTTTAAACATGGCAAACCTTTCCATACTTTCAAACACAAACACTGGCAAAGAGTGAGACAATCCAGTGCCTGCTGTCTTCTGCTTCAGGAAACTTCATCTGCTACTGTATTGTTTCCAGTTACACAGAAAAGATAAGGAGTAGATAAAGCAGAGAAAGACGTGCTCTTTACTTTAACATGATTTACGCAAGTACGACATGTTCGTGGATCAACCTCCATATAGGTCTGTGAAGAAAACCGCCCTATCAGATCAACGAATCCTATCAGATGTTAGAGTTAGCTTTTGGGGGCCTAAAACATTTTCTTATCAAGTTCCCTTGATTTTCAAAGTTGGTTATGGTTATAGACACGCTGCAAATACGATTCTTAGATCAAGATAGTAATGCAGGAAAGATAACCCAAGATGTTGTGTTTTTGTTAACTTGCTATTCTGATACTATACTATACTTTCACAAATTCAAGTAATTCATCTTGGTGCAGCTTTCCTATATTTTTATTTTTAAGAGACGATAAATACATCAGGTGAGTTAGATGTATGCAGTTTTTAGTTTAAATAAGCCTACATGAAAATTGTATTTCGTAATTCAGTCCTAGTCACCCAGCATGCACTGGGGCATGAATAGTCACGGTTGCATTGTTTGACTGTTTGCTATTTTCATTTATGCAGTTTGTTAATTTTGTTACATTTAGCAACTTGATGTCGCGTGACAATCATGACTTGTTTGTTCCTGTACCTATAATGATCAGTTAGTTGATTTTTACCAAGTCTTGAGTTCTGCAGGCATTGAAACATTTTAAGAGTGTTCATGTGATGGGTATTCACATCTCAATAGTTTAAGACCACAGTCACTTTGCTCTTAATGACATGCACATAGAGAAAACAAGATACATACATGATAAAAAAATAAAAAAATGGATTATTTTGAACTTGAAAGTTAAAACAACTTAACTGTTACGTAATCTACATATTAATTATAATAATTGTTACATATTACATTACAGCAACTTGACATTAAGTTTAGTCAAGACATTTAGATTAAAGCTGCAGTCCGTAACTTTTTTGGGTTAAAGATTATCCAAAATAATTTTTTGAGCAAGTACATAACCAGCCAGTGTTCAAAACTATCTGCTGCAATTGCAGATTTCTAACAGAGATGGCAACAAAGAGGAAAAACTACGGACTGCAGCTTTAAGTAGATTAATTGCCTTTACTTTATAAGCGCTATACAAACACTGATGTTAATGCAAGTACATGTCCTACTATACACTAAGCCTTCCCATTCATGTTCCTCGTGTCTCTATAGGCACACACGAGGTGTTAGGAAAATTTGAAGAGGTTAACCTTGAGCTGACCTTTCACTTTAGACACCAGAGACGGTTACAGAAATCTCTTTTATGAAGTTAAGCTCTAGCATCTTCTGATGTTCTGTCATGTTCTAAGATTCTAGAGGTATTTTTCCCTAGAAATACTTTTCCAAAGATAAGATTAGAATCTTTGTCCACTCACATGGAAATGTATCTTTGGCTAAAATAGAACAAAATCTATTCAGACATTTACATTCTTGCTTGACTTCCTCATGCAGCAATTTAAGAATAAATGCAGAATACTATAAATAGTCAAATACAGTAGGATACAGTGACTGAAAATATAAGATACTGTACATTAGCATGCAATAAATTGCAATCCCAAATGCATTTGTTTGCTTGCTTGCCAGACATTCCTCATATCTGTTAACATTTCTGAATGTTCATATTCTCGTCGACCACCTATAGTTGTTTTCTTTCCACTCAGTGTGCTGTCTCTCTTCAGGGTTCTGTCTTTCTTCTTAGAGTTATGTTTTCTGTCCTGGGTTCTGTCTTCCTTTTCATAGTCACTTTGTAGGGAGTGTCTTGACTCTTGTCTGTTGTTGTTTGTCTCTCTTTTTTTTCTAAGAAAAGTTGGTTGCCTCCTATGAATTATATGAATTTCTTGTTCATGTTTAGTTGCGCTGTCAGACACTCCCTTTCTAGGGACTGAGGTGCTTTAGTTTCATAACACAGTTTCAATGAAAGGTACAGGACGGAATGGACTCTTTCTCTTCGGAATCAGCAGGGATTAAACAAAGATTCTGGTTTAGGAAAATAAGTTGGGCACTTTGGATCCGGGTCCTCTTTTAAGAAGACATTGGTGTGACCCTGACAACATGCTGAAGTCTTCTGTACAGTTGTTTATGAGAAGACAGGAACATCAAAACAACAATGAAGAATATTGACCTAATATAGTTACTGAACAGCGGTCTGGAGGGGTTTAATTGAAAACGCAGATGTTTTCCATCTTTAAATGAACTCTGTTTCTGTGTTTGATGCAGCATCTTTATATGGCAAACGCTCTCTCAAGAATGTTCAAGATATTTTGAGGTAAGAAGACATTTAATATTCACTGTGTTATTGAGCACTTTCCACTTGTAACTTGAATAACTTTGACTTGACAAAACTTGGATCTGAAAATCTTATACTATTTTGTTTAAATAAAAACTATCAAAACTAAATACAATTGTTTTCACACAATTCTATGGATATTCATTTTGGGATTTGCTAAAGATTATATTTAACAGTATTATTAAATTATTCATGTTTCAAACATTAACTTTAAGTGAGTGTTAGATAACAGCAAAGGTAATAAATCTAAACATAAAAATAGAATAAATGCACAATTTTAAATATCTATTATGGTACTGATATAATGTGTATTCCTAGTTATAAGTTTTGTCTTATTAATTTCAGAACATTTTTATTAAATTTAATAAAGAATTTAGAACTCTTTCTATTTTGTAACAGCACTGTCACCTATTCACTGTTCATTATATAGATATATACATTGTATATCAGTGTTACACCAATGTGTGGGAAATTGCCTGAAGTGGTACATTTGCTATATGAACATGTACTATGTACATGTGTTTATATATACTATAAATCAGACAAAGTACTTTTTTAAGTGTGTATATGTGCGTGATGTAGGCTTGTTCAGGCACCTGCCAGAAACCTAAGTCATATTTCCCATGCAAATGCTGATTTGTTGACATGCCACCACATGGGTTGCTGGGCTGGTTTGCATGAGGTGGAATGTCACTGATGGGGCAATGAGGCAGGAGAAAAACGATTCCAACCGGAAATGGGTGAGACGGAGAAAAGCATGAAGAAGGATTTGGATGTTTAGGAAGGGCTGGTCAGCAGTGTTTGGTTTCATTACTTGATGTTTGCTGATGTCATCCACTCACAGGTCATCTCTAGATTCACCTGGTCTGTCCAGGTGGAACAGTTTTGCATCGACTGTCTCGATACCATCCGATGTCAGGTCAGAATTTCTCAACCTCCTTCCCCACCTGTCATTCACTTTAAGACTTTGGTTTATTGATATTCATACTAATGTTGTTGTTGTTTTTTTTGTAGTGTAATGGACGTGTTGAACGTACTAAAAGATGACCCTGAAGAATTGTTGCTAGATTTGGGTTTTGGCACTGAGGAGCCCGACATCACTGGGAGAATCCCAGCCCGATTCCTCAATTACGAGTCCAGCGCTCGTGGCATTAGCTATCAGCTCTTTCTGGAAGCTCAACAGAACCGAATGGATGTTGAAAATCCGGATGTCAGGAGTAAGCAAGTTTCCTCAAGTTCACACAAAAATGGAATAATCAGTTATTTACTCAACCTCATATTGTTCCCAACCCGTTTGACTTTCTTTCTGCCGTGGAATTCTGAATAGGAATTTCCATGTCATTTCTGAATAATATCCAGGCCATTTGAAAATGAATGAAGATTGAGATTGAAAAAAGGGAGGGGGCGGGGGGAGCATCACAAAAGTAGCTACAGTATATGACTTGTTTTCGCTAGTCTTCTGAAGTCATTAGTTTTGTTTGAGAAACAAGCCTTAAAAGACTTGGAATATAGTGCACAAGCTAGACCACTTTTTAGATTATGCTTTTAAGGTGCTTTTTCATACTTTTTGAAGCTTCTAATTAATTGTAAAATCTTGGCCAAAATGTCAATTAAAATGTCTCTTTTTGTGTTCCATAGAAGAAATCTAGAAAGTCTTACATGGAGTGAATTAACCTTTTAAATATCCATTCTTCATATTCACACTCTCAAAAATAAAGGTCGAAGAAGAACCTTTAACATCCATGGAATCTTTTCAATGCACAAATGGTTCTTTTTTACTGTAAAAGGGTTTTTAGTATTATGAAATGTTCTACAAAGAAAACAAATGGTTATTTTAAGAACGGTTCACTGAAAGGTTCTTTGGGAAACCAAAATGGTTCTTCTTTGGCCTCACTGCAAAACGCCCCTTTGAAACCTTTATTTTTAAGAATTCATAGGTATTTAGGAGGTTGAAAGTGGTTTAAATATAATTTGTGAAACGGCAAAACTAAAAGTGACAGTCATTTCCTGTGAGGCTGCAATATGCTGAAAGTCTGATAAGGAGAGTTTTATGCAAGTCAAGAATCTTGAAGCTCTTTATCTCTCTTCCTTCCGGCGTTCAGATAGGTTCAGACAGCTCGAGGTTCTTCAACAGGTCACGACAACGTTCTCCTCTCTGGTTGCTGCTCAGGATGCAGACACATCTACAACTTCCCAGATGTCTGCAGAGGCCCGGGAGAGGAGAAAACGCATGGCCATGATTCTGCGTAGAGCCTCCAAAAAGAGCCTCAGACAAGCCCAAACGTCACAGAACCAGCACACCATCCCTACCGTGACCTCCTCAGCCCCATCCGGCCCAGAATCCACTGGCACACCAAAAGCAGATAAAAGGAACCCTTCAAAACGCACAAAGATGTCAGACAATAATCTCTTCCCTCTAAAAGAGGAGCAGAGTGTTCATTCGGATGCAGCTGAGCCGGTTCTGAACAGCCCGACAGCAAGAGGAACATCAGATCTTCAGAAACTCGACTTTGTCCCTTCAACTGAGGGAAGTCTGCAACGACCTATTGAATCTTTTGAGCTGGAAGAGGTATTAAGTCTGCAGTGATATCCTCTGTATGTACTTACACATTGCTCCTTTTCTAATGTTGATGGCTGTTTTCCAGATCCAGAGTTTTGATGAAGGAAGCATTCCTGGGAGCTGCAATGGCCCAGTGGATCCTGGAGGTGCATGTCTCTTTTTGTTTTAAAACCCTAAACCTGCATAGTAACATGCTCACAACCACTTAGAACACCTTAGCAACCACATAGCGACCCCCCTGAAATTGTAGTGGCGAGTTTTGTACAGGCTAACACCTGTACTACTTGCATACACAAACAAAGTTTCATTTGAGATGTTCCTTTTACTTCTTGAAAAGCGAACGTTTTTAAAGCCACTGTGGGTTCAAATAATTTACATGGAACCATTTCCATTTTTGATATTAGGCAAATGACTCATGAGATTGCTCAGTCATTTTCATGTGTGTAGTAGGTTACGTGCTGGACAGTTGATGTAATGTTCACCTCAGTTCTGTGGAAAAATTATCTTGTTTGTTTAGTCTGATCAAGAGGCTTTAGTGTCCTTCTGAACGCTTGTGATACGCGGCACATGCTAATGGCTCTTGGTTCCGTGTAGGTGAACGAATCGGGTCTTACGTGATGAGAACAAACAGCTGTCAGTCTGACAGCAGTGGCTTCCTAGAGGAGCCCTTCATACCTGCGCTGTCCCAGCAGAACAACCCTGGACCAGAGCTCATGAAGGTAAGACATGTTTCAGCTCGCTCTTTCTTTACATACTACTGAGGGTTCAAGCATCTGTATTAATGGTGGTGCCATCGAGTAGTTTTTATCTGCCATTGTGTTGCCCTCCACCAAGGACAGCAAGCCAATATGTTTATTTACTACTCCGTTCAAAGATTACATATGAACGTTACTGTATTTTTAGTCAAATAAATTCAGCCTTGGCAAGAGTATAAAAGACTACTTTTAAAACCATTTACTCCATTTAGTATTGCAAGTGGTGCATAAATTATTTGCAGAAGCTTTACCCAGTAAAGGTAGATGTAACCAATGTGTGGAAGTCATTTTTATTGGTCACATTGATCTATAAATGCAATATGATACTATTGTTTGAGGTACCTTGGTAAATTAATATGATAATCACTCCTAAGTACTTTACTTTTTTATAAGGGATGACATCCATACCAACCTACCAATATTGGCTGAAACCGTGCTGAGTTTTCTGACAACAGAGCGTTTATGAAACCTGTTTGGAAACAATATCTGTAGCTGTTGTATTCATTATTAGCAGGAATCACGAATTGGCCCTTTAAGGATATTTACCACATGCTTGGGTGTGTTCATGAATATTTGTTTGATTTCCTGTGATCTTTCTGCTTTTTTGCAGATGCTGAATGCAATATCACAAGATAGCACAGAAGGACAACAGAAGAGATCAGAAAAGCGAGAGGCGGAGGATCCCTCCACATATGAACAGAACTCTGAAATGCAGTCGAACCAAAAACACTCCCCTTCGACACACTCTGGAAAAACTGCAGACTCTGGAAATATATTTGACTCCGAGTCGGGAGAATTGAAGACAATAATGACTGAAAAAGAATACTCTTTGTCATCAGATATTGGTAAAGTTAGCAATAATGATGTTTACACTCTAGCATACTTTGTTCAAATGGATCCTGTTGGTTATCAGACTGAAATTCGTAACGGACCGCAAGGATCAGAAAGTCCAGGCCGAAGCGTTTATAGGGAAGGCATTTCCCTGTTTGAGGAACTGAAATCTGCTGAGACAAACTCACGCTTGTGTCCTACTGATCTGAGGACAGATGTTATGGAAAATGAGGTGGACAGCTTTACAAATCTCGAAGTGATGCAGGATTATCCGACCTCTACCCAGAGCAAAACCGTGACCTCTGATGATACTTCTGAACACAATTCCCCCACTGCGCTTAAACTTAGGAGAGAATCTTTCTCCAGGAGGTCCCGGTCTGACGTGGTCACGGATAATGACTCGGGAACAGCACAGACACCCACGCCGTTCACATCTGTGGACACATCTACTCCTCACTTGTGGAACTCTGTGGAATATTCTGGCGATCTTGGAGGTTTGCGCACGCGGTCGATATCTCTGGACACGGGACTGTCGTATGAGGAGGAGGATCACAAACTGCAGGGAGCATTGTGGGCAGGGACACAGCGATGTTTCCATTGCGGGTCTCAAATCAACTATGACACCAGCTGGGCAAAACCTCAACCTGAGCTGTCCTCCAGTCTGCCTGTAAGTAGAAGTTGTCTACAAATAATCATTATCCTACACTATGACAGACAGGTTTGAGGAAAATTCCCATTATGCTGTATATTGTACATTTTAAATAATTAGGAATGCTCAATATAGGTAACAAATTGATTATTGGTTAATATTACTTTTTAAAATTTTTATTATCATATCAATATTGGTAAGTATTGAATATTTAATTTTATAAAACGGATAGTTCCAGTCCTTGATTCTGACTGGTTGAGCCGCATTCGAAGCCGTTGTAAACAAACATACACCTGTGACCGCATAACATTAGTATTACTGCGCAACTGCCGTTTGTGATTCTTTGTTGCTGCATGTGTTGCTTAGCAACCACTTTGGAACTACATTGCTTGGCGGAGGAATAAATGTGTTTATGACGTTATATTTTTTGTTGCTGGTGTTTATTTTATGAATAAAATAAATATTAAAATTAATATTTTTATGGAGTAACCGTTTTATAAAAGCAGTAAGCCCCGCGAAGCCGTGTTTTACAGTGGATTTAGAACAGCTAAGGGGCGTTGTTAGATACGACGCGGAGTGTTATTATATTTATAATAACACTGTTAAATTGATTCTTTAGAAACAAGAATGTCCAGTTTTCATACTGTACATTAAAAGATGTGATGCCTAAATTTAATTGTAACATTTATAACTGTTTAATTTATTTACACTAAATTTTATGAATAGTTTACATTTTAATACCATTCATTTATTGATTATCAGCCTTAACGTACTGTAAATCATTATTGTCTTTTCGTTAACGGCTAGAATTATGTTCTTGGGTGTGTTCTTATGCATCAATGGTCTCATTCATGAAAATAATTCTTTGTTCATTAGAGATTGACTGATATTGTTTTTTTTTATAACCGATACTGATTCCAATTATGTGCATGTTTATGTGCCCGATAACCGATATGCTTTAATGAGTTTAACAAACAGGTAAGCTAAATGAAGCACAAAAATAATTCTAATAATTTAAACCATTTTAACATATAATGTTGCGTTCACAATACGTAGACAGTTTACAAATATAGTTCTGCGTAACCATTTTTGTAATATGTTGTTACACATAAATTTGTAGTGCTGTTTCATGAATGAGGCCCATTGTCTTTAAATGTGGTTTCACCAAGCTCATCCTGATTGATGTTGGAGGAGCTCCTCATTTATTTATTTATTTATTTCATTCTTTACCACTCTGAGTTTCCTCTGATTTTAAGAACAAATTAAGATTAAACATTTCTATTTTGGGAAAAACTCTTCTACCCCTTAAACATCTGAGATTAAAAGCTTTGTGCTCTGCTCATGTTTAATGAGGTTCATTTGAATTTGTATAGTTCATTTGCATGTGTAATGGAAAACAGTAGCGAACACTGACCACTTCAGAATCTTCACAGCATTTAAGTAGACACACACACAAAAACGTTTTGTGCACATCCTCGCTTACACTAATTTAAAAAATATATATTTTCCTTTCTCATTTTAAGTTAAATATTTTAAAGTTTTAGTAATTTTGTGTGTGTGTGTGTGTGTGTGTGTGTGTGTGTGTGTGTGTTTTTGTCCATATCATTTTTTATTAATTTATTTTTTTCTTGGTTTTAACTTTAATAACCCTGGTTGACCAGTTGGCTACCAGCTTATGGTACTAATGTCAACATGGTAGACCACCATGATCACATTTAACACTGGTGGATCGCTTTGGTTAAGATGTGCTGAACATGTTCTAACCCGCTTTCAGCAATAAACCAGCTGTTATGCTTCCTTTAAAGACCACATTTTTCCTGGTTATGGAATGTATCTCTCCCACCAACAATATCCTTCTCTTTCACTTTCCAGTACTCTCTGGATGAGCTTGAAGACATGGTGAAATGTTTGAGGAAGTTCCGAACAGTTCTGACAGACATTGAAACAAGACTAGAAGAGGAACAAGCATCCGTGCTCGGATCTCTGTCAGACTCCCACAGGTGAACTTTACTGTCATTATGGATATCTCACTGATTTTATAGTGTACTTTGCAGTGTTTAAAACTGAATTTGTGTTTTAGAGAGGAAGTGGAAGATGTTTTGAGACTACGAGCAGCTGTAAAACACGAAGCTGGGACGCTTGAAGAGCAGTTGTCCGATCTGGTGCATCACTATGATGGTAGCATCAAAATGGTATTTAATCTACTCATATACGCTAAATATATGGTTTATGGGAAATAAACTAGGGCTTGGGGCAAAAATGCCACAGAAATTGACAAAAATATTCCAAATATTTCAATATAGAGCAAAACTCTTTCACTTTGTTACCAACCAACATCCTTCAGCAGTGAAATGTATTGAATGGACAACAGAACAGCATTTGCTTTTATCCCTGTACTGTTATGCTTATAGAAGCTGAATCGGCTCATGGATGAACAGTCACAGCTGTGCACCCAACTGCGAATTACACCCTCTAATACACCCCGTTCAGAACCCACCTCGACCAGGAGTGTGGCTATTCAGTGCTGCCTGCTGCCCGTGACGTCCAGTCCACAGAGATGTGTCCATCATCACTGCACCTGTCATGGGAATCAGGGAGCAGCATGTCGAGATCCACGCCGGTTCCCTCGTCAAACCCAGTGGGAGGCCAATTGCAAACCAGACAGGCTGGACTTAGTAGCTTTTATTAAAAGTGTAAGAAATATCTTATACCCTCATCGGAATAATTGGATCTTACAATGGTTAAAATTCTAGTGTTGTTAACTGTGAACTTTTATCTTTCAGCTGAAAAATTCATTACAACATTCAATCAACAGTAACTCACTGGAATAAGAAGGTTTGCATTATTTTCAGTTCAGTTTCTGTTGACATTTTTCATGAGAAATTGTTAATGTCTATATCTGATCAAATTTACCTAAAAGACAAAATATTTGATGGGATCTGAAGCTAATTTGATTTTTTTTGTTTTAAATGCAGACAAAATACAAAATGGATAATTCTGATCTTTCCTTTGTTTTGTTGTAGTAATGCAGCCAATGCAGTGATGAAGACCTGAAGATCCTTATCAGTTTTTTGCAAATCACTTATAAAGTAAAGTGCTGACTCTTGAGTTCAGAACTAATAAAGAATCATGTATAAAATCATTATCGTGTGTCCAGATGAGTTTATATGTGTGTACGCACATCTGTTATGTAGCACAAGCCTCCTCCCAGTAGCCATACGCTCTCTTTCCCTCTCCTTCCTTATCTCTTGTCTGTAATAAACCACTTCACTTCATTGTGGTGCAGCACTGACCGTATAAGGAAACTGCTCCTGAAGAACCAGAGCTTCCTTTCTCCTCCAGTGGACGGTGATCTGATGGTTCCTGAGACGCTTTCCGAGAGTTATGGCCCGATCTCAGGAAACAGTGTCATTTGCTGCTGAAAATTTCAGTACTTTTAAAAATATTTATTAAGATAAAGTTTAAAAACGTTGGTGAAATCAAAATAAATCATATTTTCCAAATGGGGAATCATCATAAACAGTGGCAGAGTAAGACCATATAATTAAAGTGCATTAATATTTATAATAGTGGTCTACAGTATTGCTTTCTCAGTAGCCAGTTTATATAGTACTGGTACTTAACTATAGTTAAAAAAGTTAAACTTATAAGCTAGCTAGTAGCTAACCAATACCATTTCAAGGCCGTTACAGTACGGTTTGGCATTCACTGAATTAACAATTGACTAAATACTGTGGCGTAACAAATCACACATTAGTTATAACAGTCGTCTTATCAAAACGTAAAACTTACTTTTTGCTTACAAAATATTCACTGTTATGCCGTGCAACAGAGCTAACTTAAACTGGCTTGAACAGTTTGCTACTATACGAAACTTAGCATAGGCCTACCTGTTTGTAACATTATCAAAATCGCGTCGTTGTTCCTCAAATATGCCAGAAATGTAAAAGATTCCTTCAAAATCGTTGTATTACACAGTAAATTAGTCAAATAAAGTTTCAGAATTTAAACATTTCGTGAGAATGAGACATGTTTAACGGCTCTTTCATCGCTTAGGGATCATGTGTAAAGTGCCACACTGTATCCTTATTTAGTTAGACCAGGTTTTTACTTTTACATTCATATTCTTGGCAGACGCTCCCTTGACTTATGTGGCGTTGGCATATGAATGTCGTGTTTAAACTGGGAAGAGAAGTGCATTCAAAATCAACAAAACCACTTCACACACTCTCCATACACACTCCACACGGGAGGAGGAACACCATTCACATTTCACATCAGAGGACAATAGAAAGACATCAAAGCCTGTCAGCAAACAATATGTCCACATTGTTTTCCATTATTATTCATTTTCTCTTGTTCACGCTCTCCATTGTGCTCGTAATGAGAGTGTGGATGCGTCGCAAATTGCAGAAATGGTTTATTGTTATCTGAAATATTATTATTTATGAAGTAGAATGATTTGATCAAAAGCAAATCTTTTAGTGGGAATCACTGCATTGATAACACTCTGTCTAACACAATCCATCTTAACCAGCCTCACCTCCAACATGTTTAAATCACTGCAGAAAGTGTTGAAGTAGTTTCATTTACCTCGATGACGTGCGCTCGCGGAAGCTGAGATGACTGACACATGACAAGGGCCCCTGGCTGTCACCATGACAACAGGCTCTAATGGAGGCCCCTCCTCCTAAAGTACATAACCCCTGTCTCTGATCTGGCCTGCACTTGCTCCATCTCTCTGCTGCACCGAGGTAAGGCCCTCTCCCTTTCTTTTAATGGACTTCTTTAGTTTTTTTCTGAATCTACATACATTTAATTTTTTTTAGCAATACATTATATTATATTTAGTATAAGTAAAATGTTTACAATGTTTATTTAGTGTGTTTAGACTGTTCAGTATCAGAGGGTATTTTAAAGTATTGTATGTGTGTTTGTGTATGTATATATATGCAATACTTTTAAAATATACTTTATTCATATAATGTACATCCCATAGGTATATGGCTGCATGAAGCAAATACTACTTATTTTAATATACTTTAGATATTTTGATTGTTTTATACATATGAATGTGAATTGCATTTGAATAAATGCAATATTAATATTCATCAGTGCTCAAAATGCCTTAAATTAAATTCCATTTCTGTCAATGTTTTTTTTAATTGCTGATTGAGCCTGAAATGCAAATATTGCAGATTTATTTTTGTCATCATGTATAGTTGAAGAACGTACTTATTTTATTTGAAAAATGATTGTTAACATATAATGAGTGATGAATATGTTTCTTGTTAATTTAATGTGATGCATTTAAGTATCATGTTTTGCAATGACATAATTAACCATATTACAGTACATTCAGAACCCAAACACCAATAACATGATCATCATTTTGTGAAGCGAGAAGCTGCTTTTGTTGAATCAGTTTGCTACCATCCCCAGGTCCAGTAAATATGCTTTCCAGTAAATATGACAGAGCCTTTGTCATGTACATGAGTGTGTGTGTGTGTTGAACACGAGCTGTTATCTGATACCTGAACAGACTGCTGTGGGGAGCATGTCCACTGACTGTGTGAGGTCACTCTCAGACAAAGCCGAACACACACTCACCATGCACGAACATCTCTGTAAGTACCGCATTTGTGCATGTATATCTGCATGCACAATGTTTGTTTTTTTAAAGGAAAAGAAATACATAATGACATATGAAGGGTCAAAATCGAGGTCAACGGCATCCACCGGGAGTAACAAAGACGGTTACAGATGGCGACAGTCTGACTGATACATACAAACCAGTGTGAACCTGTTTCTGAAATGCTCTCCTGCAGATGCGAACGCTGAAATGGACAATCAGAAGCACGGCTCCGAGGAACATCAGCAGGACAAACTGGGACAGAAGAAACCCCGCAGGAAAGACACTCCCGTCCTCAACAGCCCTCCACTCATCCCAGGCAAGACTTCTCACCCTCACGCCCTCTCCATCCACCTCTCGCTGTCTCTTTGTCTCAGTTCCTTGCGTTTGTCTTTCGCAGGCGTGAGATTGATGAAGACAGAGGCTCGAATGATTCATCAGGAGGATGAGGAGAAGGAGATGAAGAAGTAGATGTGTGTTCAAAACATTCGGTTTTCACTGTTGTTTGTGTTGTTTTTGATCGTTGACTGAGCCTTCATTAAATGTAGGTTTTGCAGATATTTGCAGAGTTGTCATGTCGTCATTTCAGCGCTATGCTGTAGAAACACAACTCAGAGTGAAGGAAACAACACCCATTTAATTACAACATTGCAACATACATATTGGAATAGTGTGAATTTGGTCATCATTCATAGCAGAAACAATGTCTGTAGAACCAGCAGAACTAATACATGTATTCTGAAAGCGATGATCAATATAGTGTGTAACATGGTACATGTACAGGTGTGTTAGTATAAGATAATGTTGGTACAGCAGGTTACAGTACAGTAACTAGGTAAATCTCAAGAAACCTGTCAATAACATGTTCAGGTCATATTTCACCCCCAAATCAAAAAGGAAGTTTGAGGGCTTGGAAAGAAATTATATTTTGCAGGTTTTGTTCACTAATTCTCATTATGGTAATACAAAAAAGGAAAAGTATGCTAAAAGTTGCTGTTTTTTGCAGCTTTGACTTGCCATAAGTACTCAACCAGGGTTTAAAATAAATTATATATCTATATATATATATATATACATACAGCAAGTGCTGGGCAACGCATCCAAAATAAGTTTGTGTTTACATAATATATGTGTGTGTACTGTGTATAATTATTTTGTATATATAAATACACACATATGCATGTATATATTTAAGAAATATTTGCATATATATATATATAATTTATATGATATATAAATATTTTATATATAAATAACATTTTTCTTAAATATATATATACATGTGTGTGTATTTATATATACAAAATAATTATTCACAGTACACATTGTGACATTGCAATTTCCCCGAAGATTCTTATTACTGTAGTGTATCTAGATGTTTTTTAAACAGATGTTCTTGAAAAAAAAAAAAAATATATATATATATATATATTTCAAGAACATCTGTTTAAAAAAACATCTAGATACACTACAGTAATAAGAATCTTCGGAGAAACTGCAATGTCACAATGCAAACAATCATATTGTATTGTCTTTATGCAAAATATAAATATATATATATATATATTTTTTTTTTTTTTTTTGGGGTTGAACTGAAATAACATCACTTAACTACAACATCACTGCAGAACAGACCTATTCGTGTGTGTAAAGCAGCCTGAAGTGTGTGCAGTGCTATCGGTGGGGTCAGGGTCAGGGTCAGGGTCACCTCCCCCGTCTCAGAGAGATGCTCTGGAGATGTCTGGCCTTGCTACGAGGGTCTGCTGGTTTGCTGTCCTCTTTCTGCGGGCGGGAGGGCAAGTAGGACTTGGCACAGTAACTGGGTTTTTTACTGTATCTGACCAGGTGGTATTTGCGGCGGGTCGTAGCTGCAAAAAACAGAGAAGAATCTTAACGAGGAGGCTGAACTATTCGTTTCTGTACATTTAAAAACAAAGGTCAAATATACCAAAAATAAAGACTCAAACTCATCATCTGAGCCCTTTGAGTAAAGATTTATTGTCACAAAAGTGCAATTAAGGAGCATTGAAACAAGCATGATCACATGACCACACCTGCCTAATGATTTGATATTTTTCTTTTTGAAATAAAAAGTAATGAATGCATCAACAGACTGTAGAAAAAAAAATTAAGATAAAATACAATCTCATGACAAATTATACACTGGGAAGTAATAAAAAAGGTAAACGAAACAATTTGTGTGTATATAAAAATGTCGAAGAGAATGTTTGACTGCAGTGATGCAGTACACTAGATGGCCAACAGATGGCTGCACAGTACTATATGATTCATGTACTGCTGATCGGAATATTCTTTTATGAAAATGTTCTGTGTTTGAGTGACGGTGAAGTTACACTGTACGTGAGGATTTCAAACCAAAAAATAAATAAAAAATAGCTTAGTTTTGACACAAACAGAGGTTTCCTGACAAACACGTATGTACTCAACTAAGCTGAACACGTGACAGTTAGGCTACTACAAAGCCGACGTAAACACTCATTAAGGCAGAATCTCATTGTGCCATATTTACTCATCAACTTCAATATTCTATAAATGTACAGCAGTTCACCTAAATAATCTCACATTCTGAGCCTAAACAAGGTTAAAAAGGACTGATATGATATGTATCATATTCCATTTGTTAGTATCACAACTCTCACTACATGCCTGATTTCTGCATAAAGCAACATATCACCAACTCTAAATCAGGTCTAAAAGGATCCATTTGGTAACACTTTATTTCGATAGTCCACTTTAGACATTCTATAAGTGACTTTGCACTTTATTTTGATGAACAGACATTCTACTGACTATAATAAGTAACTTTGCAAGTACGTGTCAACTTATTAACCTGAACCCTAACCTAACAGTCTACTAATATTCTAATAAGTTAGCATGTACTTGCAAAGTTACTTATAGTTAGTAGAATTTCTAAAGTGTAACCAAACATTTTATTCTTAGAGTGAAGAACATTTTAAAATTCGAAAGAAAATGTTCCATGGATGTTAAAGGAAGGTTCCTCATGGAACCATCAATGACAATAAATAACTTTTGAAGGGGAGGGGCATAAAAACAAATGATATCATATATAATATTCATATTTTATAATGGCACAGTATCAACCAATCAAATGAGCTTAGCAGAGTTCAGCAGCACAGCTGTGAAGAGCAACATGCAGACTGAACTTGAGATTTTCCAGTAAAACAAGAATCTCTCAGATCTGAAGAGAACGTTGACACAGAAAAAATAAGGTCAAGATATGATTCATGACCCAAAACCAAGGACAACTAAACAGGAAGATGAACACGACACAAATGACAACAGAGAATAACTCACAAGGATCAGGAATTAATAACAGATTTAAGGCAATAACGCTTCTTTATCTTTCTTTCTAACCAATGACTAAGTATGCATTGAATGATGGCTTGCAGTGACCTCCAGTTAAATGACGTACAGACATTATAATCATCTTTGGTTGAGGCAACAGAGACATTTACACAGGATTTCACTGCCTATTTATAACAGCCTATATTAGGAGGCCTTTACTTGTTTTGTTTTTTTCCGTTTTACATCATTTTTGTTTTCTACATTTCTACATTAGTTTTTATGAAACTAATATACAGAAAGATTCACATGAACAGGCGCATTATACTGTGTGTGACACACTCTGAGAAGATGGCCGGCACAGACAGAGACATAAATACCTCGCTAGGACAGTGAACTAAAGACTAATATCAGCATGCAGCATCTAACACATCAAGATGCTCGTGCTCATACTTTATTCTATTTCTTCATTTACCAGATTAAAAAAAATCCCTTTTTATCTCTGTCAATTCTCAGAGATTTGAGTAAGCATGAATAGTACACCCTTCAACAATTCATCTATATTGTTCATACCAAATTTCCCTATAAACACTTCATAAATAATATAATATTTTATATACATCAAATACAAAAATAGAAGAGAATTCAAAATACAACCTAATGTCAAAATAAGTACATTTACTAAATTTTTAAGGACAATGGTTGCAGAGTGTTGGAAAAAAAAATTGGCCCAATAGATTTGGCTCATATAAGAAAATCAGATTTTTTTTTTTAATGCATACAGTGGGGTTTAAAATTCTACAGAATTTGTTCAATTTAATGCAAAATATATATATTTAAAAATGATAATGTACTAAATATTAACAATTAGAATTTTTTTCACAATATCCCAGCTGATATATATGTATGTTGTGCAAATCACATACGACAACATAATTTGAATATTCTATCAAAATTACGCCGTATTGTGACAGAACTGATTATTTGTGTACTCAATGAGTTGAAAAAAATCTTCTATAATCAAAGTGACATTGGTAAATGATAATGGATCGTTAAACTAACGATCCAAACCCCCAATCACAAGAAGCTCCTGAAAAGCATATGAACAGCTTCGTACAGTATCAACATCAAAACAGGACGACAGGAACATCAAATCCACAACTAACACAATCAATGATAAAAACAAGAGGTAAATGAACACTAGTTCTGTAGACATTCTTTGACCGCGTTGAAGGTGATGTGAGGGACTGAGGTTCTCCCTCCGTTCACTGTCTGTGCAGGTTTGCCAGATGTTGCGCCGTCGCCGGAGGAAGAACATCAGGATGGTTTCCACAGTCGTCTTCATGTGTGACAAGAGTTTCTAAAACCCACCGCACGTCTCTTTGCGTTAACAAAGTCTCAGTTCTCTGATGGCCTTGTTCATCTCTGAACCAAAAGCTGGCAAACATCCTTAAAGTCGGATGTGAATTAAAAAAACGAATACGAAGATTGTCCATCAGAGACAGAAAGATGTGATTTAAAGAAAGAAAACATCCTCAAAAGAAAAAGATGAATAATAAAAAAGAACCACCAGGTGACAGCATAGCACAGGGTTTGGAGTCCTGCAGAAATGGAGCTGCTAGTTTGCATCAGGTGCAGATTCTGCCGGTGAAGACGAGGAGATCCCACAGTTACTGTGCTCGTCTTCAGAGTCTGCAGAGGAGAGCAGATATTTGGCACATTTAGAGCTCTTGTTCCACAGCTCTGACTGATGTCTGACAGGGGAATGAGGCGATACGACAACTCTCATGCCATGAGCTCAGATGGAGGGAATTGAACTTATTTTGATGAATTTGATGAATGAACTGGTTTCTCCTTATCTACTGTTTGCTGCTGGATTCATTATGACTTTCGATTATGAATGTCGTTCCAAACCCACATGATTTTCTTTCTTTAGTGGAACACAAAAGGAGTTATTTTGTAGAATGTCTTGGCTGTTCTTTCATACAACAAAAAGTGGGACTAAAAGCACCAAAGAAAGCACGGAAACCTATTAATCATGTAAGACATGCAGCAAACAATGACTGAATGAATGGTACTTTATATCTTGGACGATGGATCTTGATTTGGTACAGTATGTTTGAAAGCACTCCTGAACAAGTACTTTTTGTCTTATTTTCCAGTTAAATGTATACATAAAGGTCCTTGAATCAAAATACGCCATCGTTCAAAATACTCTTTATAATTAATTTTTTATGATCCGGGTAGCTCCGCCCTCAGTGAAATCTCATTGGTCAAAACATCAGATATGTCCTCATTTGCAGTAATTTTGGTTTTAAGCGTGGACATATTTATACAAGTGGTTAGAACACAGTGTTCATTGTATAAATTAGGATTCAGCCACTATGTGATGCCATTAGCAGTTAAACTGTTAAACGCATTAAACTGTTCAAAAGTGACAGTAAAGAAATGTATGTATAAAAGATTTATATTTCAAATATACACTGTACTTTTGAACTTTCCATTCATCAGAGAATCCTGAAAAAATGGTATCACGTTTTCCACAAAAATATTAAGCAGCACAACTGTTTTCAACCTTGATAATAATAATAAGTGTTTCTTGAGCATCAAATCATCATATTAGAATGATTTCTGAAGGATCATGTGACACTGAAGACTGGAGTAATGATGCTGAAAATTCATCTTTGCATCACAGGAATAAATTATATTTTAAAATAAGCGAAAGAAAGTCATACAGGTTTGGAACAACACAAGCAGAGTAAATGGTTTCTTTTTTGAATTATTGTAAGAATGAGAAATGCAGAGGTGAAAGAAAATGCATGAAGGTGTCAAACCAACATAATGTGGGGTTATTTTGATGAGAGGAAATGAACCTGAAGTGACTCTCTCCTGCAGATAGCGGCTGAATCCCAATTGACATACTATCTGTTCTACCTCTCAAATCATAATAATGTTGAAAAAAGTATGCTAAAGGTGCCTGGATAACAAACTACTTACATTAGATTTTTAGAGGACTGTATTCATGGATGTTTTTTGGACTAGTGTGACTCCCAAGATGATAGTTTCTCTGATGCATTATGGGAGTGCAATTTTATGATGTTGTAGTCAGTGTAGTACACTGTGTCCTAACCATGTGCAACACAATAAAAACTCAATAAAAGCTCTTCCATAGTAATTTGAGCTTTTGTTCTAAACAAGAACAAGACGATCTGTGCGCCACTTAGTTTAGACTTCTGTCATAATGATCCGGGTAGCTCCGCCCTCAGTGAAATCTCATTGGTCAAAACATCAGATATGTCCTCATTTGCAGTAATTTTGGTTTTCAGCGTGGACATATTTGTACAAGTGGTTAGAACACAGTGTTCATTGTATAAATTAGGATTCAGCCACTATGTGATGCCATTAGCAGTTAAAGGAGATGATGGCGTTACCGTCTGATCTCTTGCTTTCACTGTCGTCACTGTCAGGTGAGTTCAGTTCCTCGTTTCCTGACATTCAGATAAGACACGAGTCACTAACCGAGTCCGCTTAGGGCATACAAACAGACAAACAAACAAACAAAAGAAAAGACGAGCGCCTTTCTAACATAAGCACCCATTTCGCCTGCTACACTAACTATTTAACAGCATTATTGCTCTCTGTTTTTTGTTTGAATTTGTCAAGTGTGCCCTTAGTTATTGTTTTTTTAGCTACAGTAAAAGATTAACATAAATACAAAATTCAGAATACTGTAGCACACAGTGCTTTCAAACCACAACACAAGCTGCATTACAGAGTAACATACTAGTAAGCAGTATACACTAGTTAGTACACTAGTTTGAGGACATTAAAGGCCCCGATATACTTCAAGCGAAATCGAAGAATGAACTGGTCTGACATAATTTTGAACAAAATCAGGCCAAAACAAAGTTCATATCGGGAGTTTGAAAAGTTATAGTAGAAAATGAAGGTGTGATTCTAATTAAAAGTAACACTGTCACTGTTTTTTTTAATGTTTAATACGGTAAAGCTGCTGTTTTAAAGCAATCTATTGTATAAAGTGCTATATAAGTAAATGTGACTTGACTTGACTGTCAAATTGTGCCGAATTGTAGAGCTTGTGCAAACAGATTCACATCATATGCTTTCTTAACTGCTGTTTTCTCACTACTGTTATTTTTGTTGTATTGTGTTGTGCTATTGAGACGAAAGCATGCATTACATATTCATCTAAACAGCACAGCGTTGGGATGTTCGCTAATAGTATACCGCTGGTCACGTATTTTGAACTTCTTTTGCCTGAGTATATCGGGCCCTAAACAGTAAACTACACATTACATGGCAATCTATACACCATACTGCATACTATAAATTGTATTGTATACACTACAGAGCACACTACACAACATTGACCACTCTGTATAAAACACATTATGAGAATAAGAATTAGAGTGCGCTACAAGTATACTAAAAACTATTAGAACAAAGCCACCTTATTTCCAACATGTAACAGTTTGGATGCGACAGTGCTTGGTTACAACACAAACAATGACAATGTTAAGCAAGGAAAAAAGTGGTAAAGCAAGTATAGTACAGGTTATGATAGTGATAGACTGATATATTGGCATTGAAATATTGTTTATCAGCATAGTACGATAACAGTTCCATTCTAAAATCTTTTTTTTTTATTAATTTTGAGGAAATGTTTTAAATTAATTAGGAAATATAAAATTAAATTATTAAAATTAAATAAATAAAAATTATTTACATATATAAATGTAAAAAAAACAACTAAATATTATATTTTTTAATATTCAACATAGTATTTTTAATTATTATTTAGTACTTTTTTTTTTTTACTTCTGCTATCATCCAGACAGTCTCTAGATATCGAAATTGGCTTTGGCCATTATCATAACCCATATCAGTCAACCATTAGTTTATGTCATGTATAATGTAAATCAAAGGTCAAAGGTCACTCTAAAGTATCAGTCAGTACAGGTGTTTTGGTTAGGACACAAAAAGCACCACATTTTGTTACAAAATATGAACATATTATTGCAAATAACAGTATATAATTGTAAAGAACGGTTGTAAACTTTGACACTCACCGTTGAGTGCTCGCAGACTGTTGTCCGTGTCACTGGGCTCTTTGGCATCAGACGCTGGTGTTTGAGCCCCATTCACCCCCCCTGGGTCTTTATTGCCCTCTTCCTCTCTGGGCTCCTTGTTATCAACTGCAGCTTTGCTTGAGTCTTCTCGATCTGTCTTTGCATCCTTCTCTTCTCTTGTGTCTTCCTTCAGTTTGTCTTGAGAATTCACACTCGAGTCTTCTGTTTTAGTATTAACATCTTTGCTGTCACTGCTGTGTGTGTCTGTGTCCGTTTTCTTTTCTTTCTCCTCAATCTCTTCCTGTTTAGCCTTCTCTTCTAGATCTAACACACACAAATGCAGTTCATTATTACTGAATATGGGCAATAGGATATGTCGTTGCACTATCAGGCTTCTGGTTTGGATACACTACTGTTCATATATGGTCAAATACTGAAATATGTTTTTTTTTTATGTTTTTGAAAAAAGTCTCTATTTGATCAGAAATACAGACTGTACTATTGTGACATTATTATAAATTACATTTCTATTTTAATATATTTTAAAATGTAATTAATTCTTTTGATGGCGAAGCTGAATCTTCAGTGTCACATGATCCTTCAGAAATCATTCTAATATGCTGATTTGAATATTTCTTATTATTATCAATGTTAAAAACAGTTTTCCTGCTTCATATTTTTGTGGATATCATGATACATTTTTTCAGGATTCTTTGACGAATAAAAACGTTAAAAGCATTTATTTGAAATATAAATCTTTTGTAACATTACAAATGTCTTTACTGTAACTTTGATCAATTTAATGTGTCCATGCAATTTCTGAAAAAAAAAAAAAACTTTTGAATGGCAGCGTACATAAATTACAAAAAGGAAAAAACAATACATTCAAAACGTTAAACTATATGATCCACTCCAGAGTATTCTTTGATTTGAGCCAAGAGTTCAGTCTGTAATGTACAGTATAGATCTTCTTTTGGTCAAACGCTATTCAAATTAACAGGTCAGAGTTTAACAATCTTTTGGAATATCCTTGCATTTCTCCTCTCCTACATTTGAATAAGTATGACTAGAAAAGAACAAAACAGGATGTATAATGTGACAGCAAGTTAATGCTACTGCCAGAAAACATTTTTTTTTAATGATAAAGTGTTCCTCTGAGATCTGCGGTCACGTCGTATGTCACTCCACAGTCATAATTTAATATTACAACATATTTTATGTACGAAACATGTGCCAAATGGGGACCAAGAGTCATGCTAGGAAGAATTATGCTTGTTTATTGGTTAAGCTTGAATCTTTTATTTATATTGAATTCATTTATATTTCTGAGACTAGATTTTTACAAGATGAGTAGTGCTTGATCTTGCATACTAAGGTATTGTGAATGATGTGTGGTTGCCCTTAGTCTCAATGATTTTCTGATCTCTAGATATGGCTTGGATCCATCATCAAACTAGCTGTAATTTGATGTATCATTTATGTATGTTCAGCATAAGATACAAGCCAAATGTTAATATTTAGTGTTAGGGGTTTGTTTAAATCCCCAACCCTTAGTCTGAGCGCCAGTAGCAAGCAGCACTAATAATTTACAGTGCAACATCTCGATTTATCTTGATATGAAAGTGTTTTCTTGATATGGGGTGTGTGGTTTCTACCTTTGGCGGCTTGTGCTTTCCATTTTTCCCGGTTTTTATGCACTTCCTCGTTCCAGGTGACTTTGAAGGTCTTAAATTCGACAGCGTTTATGGAGCAGTTATGGGAAGTGCCGCCCTCCGAACCAGTGCTTCTCACACTAGACCGTTTCCCATCCGACGGGATGTTATTCAGACTGCACAAACACACAAAGAAATGGTTTGTTTAGCTTATTTAGTAAATGTTTGTCTTTGGATTATATGAAAGTACATCACTTTTAAGTGTAATGTCATTAGTTGTCAAGCTGACGATACATTTCGACCAGTCGTTTTCATTTTGATTTAGATCAATTTGCTAATAACTCATTCAGATTGATTTGTGAACCTCTTTTACTCATTGACAAGAGCCGACTTAAAATATTATTTTCCACAAAGTTTCAATTTACACAAGAGCAAAATCTTGTTGATACAATATTTTTGATCAGAGCAGATCTACAAAAATATAATTTCACTGTAGAAATTGACTTTAAAATTAGAAAATCCGTGGCACGTTGTTGATTACCACAGAAAATTATTTCCAGTCGACTTTTCAGACTTTTAAACTGAAGTACAGTATGTAATTCCTGTGGCTGGTTTTTGCTCCATTAAAAACAGTCCATTTCTGTTTTTTGTTATGTGAAATTACTGGCTTTACATGGTCATGAAAGTACTTTGATATAGTTTTGGATAGACAAAGCTAATACGTGACTATCAAACCAATCTCAAGTTAGCATGTATACTAATTCTTGTGTGTATTTTTTATCTGTGTATTGTGTGCAATACCTCACCCTATAGACTTCTGTTGTAAGTTAATTACTGTACACATGACTTTTGCTTGTTTCTACAAACTGAAGGATGATTTTAAATCATTTTCATAAGCTTTCAAAAGTTTGGGGTTGGTAATATTTTATAATGTTTTTGAAAGGAGACTGAAATATGCTAACCAAGGCTGCATTTATTAGATCAAAAACACAGTAAAATCAGGAATAATGTGAAATATTTTTACAATTTAAAATAACTGTTTTATATTTGAAAATATTTATAAAATATAATTTATTCCTATGATGATAAAGCTGAATTTTCAGCATAATTCTAATATGATTTGCTGCTTAATATTTTTGTGGAAACCAAGATAATTTTTTCAAGATTCTTTGATGAATAGAAAGCTCAAAAGAATAATTTATTTGAAATTGTTATAAATGTAATGCTTCTTTGCAGAGAAAAAGTATTCATTTGCTAAAAAACAAATAAAAAATACAGACCCCAATCTTTTGAATGTCAGTTAAATATTGGAGCTTTAATAATTTAATAGTGCAGCGCTGTTGCCGGTCATTCAATTGCCCTCACCTGGAGCGCCTGAATACGGCCAGGCCAGAAGAGGGTGAGGCCTCTTCGATCAGCGGAGTCACTATTTTATCAATCATCTCTGTCAGCACAGTGAAGGTGGGCTCCACAATGAAATCAATGAAACCTGTTAGAAAAGTGAAACACAGCATTATAATACAGGGCATACCATAGCATATTAATTCACACACAAGCCTGATCACTCACCGATCTGAGACTGGGCCACCATGGTAGACTTGCGGTCACATAAAGGAGAGAAAGAAAGTCCAAGCTCTGCCTCCTTATCGCCCTGTAACATAAAGTAGAAGAGCACAAGGACCAATCAGCACAGGTTAGCATTTCTGATTATGAAAGCGGTTATTTAATAGATTTCTGGTAGCACTTTATTTTATTCCTGTTCCGCATGTACATACTATGTACTTATTATAGTTATTACAATAAGTGGGTAATAGTTCTGAGTTCTG